>NC_133805.1:295466-437966 GCF_043250625.1 Sebastes fasciatus
GTGAGAGGAGTGTGAGGAGAGAGAGGAGTGAGAGGAGTGAGAGGAGTGAGGGAGAGAGAGGAGTGAGAGGAGTGTGAGGAGTGTGAGGAGTGAGAGGAGAGAGAGGAGTGTGAGGAGAGAGAGGAGTGAGAGGAGAGAGAGGAGTGAAAGGAGTGAGATGAGTGAGAGGAGAGAGGAGGAGTGAAGGAGTGAGAGGAGTGTGAGGAGTGAGAGGAGTGAGAGGAGTGTGAGGAGAGAGAGGAGTGAGAGGAGTGTGAGAGGAGAGAGGAGTGAGAGGAGAGAGAGGAGTGTGAGGGAGAGAGGAGTGAGAGGAGAGAGAGGAGTGAGAGGAGTGAGAGGAGAGAGAGGAGTGAGAGGAGTGAGAGGAGAGAGAGGAGTGAGAGGAGTGAGAGGAGAGAGAGGAGAGAGAGGAGTGAGAGGAGAGAGAGGAGTGAGGAGAGAGAGGAGTGAGAGGAGTGTGAGGAGAGAGAGGAGTGAGAGGAGTGAGAGGAGTGAGAGGAGTGTGAGGAGAGAGGAGGGAGAGGAGTGAGGGAGAGAGAGGAGTTAGAGGAGTGAGAGGAGTGAGAGGAGTGAGAGGAGTGAGAGGAGTGTGAGGAGAGAGGAGTGAGAGGAGTGTGAGGAGAGAGAGGAGTGAGAGGAGTGAGAGGAGTGAGAGGAGGGAGAGGAGTGAGAGGAGTGTGAGGAGTGTGAGGAGAGAGAGGAGAGAGAGGAGTGTGAGGAGTGAGAGGAGTGAGAGGAGTGAGAGGAGTGTGAGGGAGAGAGAGGAGTGAGAGGAGAGAGAGGAGTGAGGAGTGAGAGGAGTGAGAGGAGGAGGAGTGAGAGGAGTGAGAGGAGTGAGAGGAGTGAGAGAGAGGGAGTGGAGAGGAGTGAGAGAGTGAGAGAGGAAGGAGGAGAGTGAGGAGTGAGAGGAGTGAGAGGAGTGAGAGGAGTGAGAGGAGTGTGAGGAGAGAGAGGAGTGAGAGGAGAGAGAGAGAGAGAGGAGTGAGAGGAGTGTGAGGAGAGAGAGGAGTGAGAGGAGAGAGAGGAGAGAGAGGAGTGAGTGAGGAGAGAGAGAGGAGTGAGAGGAGGTGAGGAGTGAGAGGAGTGAGAGGAGTGAGAGGAGTGTGAGGAGAGAGAGGAGTAGAGGAGAGAGAGGAGTGAGAGGAGAGAGAGAGAGAGGAGTGAGAGAGTGAGAGGAGAGAGAGAGAGGGAGAGAGAGGAGAGAGAGGAGTGGAGGAGAGAGAGGAGTGAGGAGTGTGAGGAGGAGAGGAGAGAGAGGAGTAGAGAGAGTGAGGGAGTGAGAGGAGAGAGAGGAGAGAGAGAGAGAGAGAGGAGTGAGAGGAGAGAGAGGAGAGAGAGGAGAGAGGAGAGAGGGAGAGAGAGAGAGAGGAGGGAGAGGAGTGAGAGGAGAGAGAGGAGAGAGAGGAGAGAGGAGAGAGGAGGAGAGGAAGGAGGAGGAGAGAGAGGAGTGAGTGAGGAGGAGAGAGAGGAGTGAGAGGAGTGAGAGGAGAGAGAGGAGTGAGAGGAGTGAGAGGAGGTACCTGAGAGCAGGACTGTCTTCTTCTGGTCCGACATGTTGACTGATGGAGGGTTAGCGTTAGCGTTGGCTGCAGCAGACAGATTAGCGCTAATCTATCTGCTAATCTGAGGGATTAACTGTTCCATTCAATCCACTGAAGCTTTATTGACACCAGCAACACAGATGGACTCTACTGAGGACGTCAAACAGGAAGTCCTGTTCAGTGAAGAAGAACCAACCCTGAACTAAGAGAAGGGAGGAAGTAGAGGAGGAAAGGAAGTGAGGAAGGAAACAAGGAGATAGAATAGGAGGAGAAGAAGTCTGATCGATCAATACTGATCTGGATTCAGTCAGTTCATGGAGGACGATCAATATCTTTCTATTGATATTATATTCATAAATCAGAAATGAAGTTTAATCCCTGCTGTCAGCTGTCTGGTGAAGTCCGTTGAGCCGGCGCCGGATCCATCAGCTTCCCTCTCTGTCCAGTAGGACTCGCCGTCAGACCCCGGCGGCTGTCGGTCCGGACGCCGGCGCTGAGCCAGACTCCCGGCGAGCTCTGACCGGTGAGCGTGCCTTGACGAGATGGAGCGCCGCTGGAGCTGAGGGCGCGGCAGTGGGACGTAACGGCCGATGGCGTCGCGGTACTTTGGGTGTGTGATGGCGTAGATGATGGGGTTGAGGATGGCGGAGGCCTTGGCGATGACAGCAGGAATTGAGTTCTTTTTTTTTTCCCACAATATTTTTATTATGCTTTTAAACACAAACAAAACCAACAATAACTGCACACCAGATTTAGATCCCCAACACACAGCAGACATAGCACGTCATATACTCAGAGAGATGACTGGACACCATCACAGAGGTAGCTGAGAAGATCAAAGCATCTACAGACGTAGGCAAAGTTGTTGGTAACGTTCCGTTAAAGAGAGAAAAACCCACAATGGTCACTGAAATAACTTGAAACTGACAAAAGTAATAATAAATAAAAATGCACTGAAAATGAACTAATGAAAATCAGCTGTTGCTTTTGAATTGTGGTTCAACAGAATCATTTTAAAAAACAAACTAATGAAACTGACCTGGACAAAAATGATGGTAGCCCTAGAAAAGATGTAAAATAATGTGACCATAGGGACATGTTAAACTAAGGTGTGTCCTGTAATTAGCATCACAGGTATCTTCAAACTTGTAATCAGTCAGTCTGCCTATTTAAAGGGTGAAAAGTAGTCACTGTGCTGTTTGGTATCATGGTGTGTACCACACTGAACATGGACCACAGAAAGCTAAGGAGAGAGTTGTCTCGGGAGATCAGAAAGAACATTATAGACCTTCATGTTAAAGGTAAAGGCTATAAGACCATCTCCAAGCAGCTTGATGTTCCTGTGACTACAGCTGCTCATATTATTCAGAAGTTTAAGGTCCATGGGTCTGTAGCCAACCTCCCTGGACGTGGCCGCAAGAGGAACATTGATGACAAATTGAAGAGACGGATAAAACGAATGGTAACCAAAGAGCCCAGAACAATTTTCTGTCCACATTTAAAAGAGCTATCGGCCTATAGGATGAGCTATCGGCCTGTAGGATGAGCTATCGGCCTGTAGGATGAGCTATCGGCCTGTAGGATGAGCTATCGGCCTGTAGGATGAGCTATCGGCCTGTAGGATGAGCTATCGGCCTGTAGGATGAGCTATCGGCCTGTAGGATGAGCTATCGGCCTGTAGGATGAGCTATCGGCCTGTAGGATGAGCTATCGGCCTATAGGATGAGCTATCGGCCTGTAGGATGAGCTATCGGCCTGTAGGATGAGCTATCGGCCTATAGGATGAGCTATCGGCCTGTAGGATGAGCAGGATTCAGGACATTTCCCTTTCTTTAAGATAAGTGATATGTTAGCCTCTTTAAGAGTCTGGGGCAAATCTGCAATAGAAAATGAATGATTGAACATTTCAAGTAACGGTTCCAAAAGTAATTCAGAACAGAACCCATCAGGCCGGGGCGACTTCCCACTCTGAAGCGTTTTGATGGCATTAATTACTTCATCTCTTGTAATGGGGCTGTTAAGAAAACGTTTGTGTTCTTCCGATAGTGTTGGGAGATTCATCTGAGCAACAAAGTCTTCCATTAATGGCGGTGCGTCAGTTGTCTGTTCAGAAGAGTACAAATGGATGTAAAACTCTTTGAAGCTGTCATTTATCAGTGTGTTTTGGTAAACCCTATTGCCCTCAGCATCCTCATCGCTGCTATAGACGGGGACTCTGCTCGTTCTTTCGCCAGGTATGCAAGACATTTCCCTGGTTTATCTCCGTATTCATAAAAGCTCTGTTTAATATACTTCATTTTTTTCTCTGCATCTTTAGTAAGAAGACAGTTTAGAGCTGATCTAAGAGCAGACATGTCTCGCCATAAATAAGGTGATGGAGAGCTAATATTAATCTTTTCTTTATTTGACAATTTGCTCTCTAAGGATTTGAGCTCTTTAATATTTGGCACCTCTTAGTTGTAGAGTATGATATGATCAACCCTCTTGCATAGGCTTTGCAAGTTTCCCATAGAATTGAGGGATTATTCGAAGATTGTAAATTGATGAACAAAAATGCCTTAAATTCAGTGGAAAAATAAGATATCAAAGTATTATCTTTAAGAATAATAGTGTTAAGTCTGGTTTATTGAGACTTTAAGTTTTATGTCCATAACCAGATATTATTATACTGTTTATATTACAAGATCAAACAGAGTGTAGTTCAGAGAACAATGTCTATTGTTAGTCAGAAGGGTGAAGACTCCTCCAAACATCATCAAACCCGAGATCTTCACAGATGGCACGAAGAGCATTTCTTGGGGAGAGGGGTCCATAATGCGGTGTGGGAATCTATCTATGATTTAATATACAATTAAAATCACCACCCACAATTACTAGATCTGCTGTCCCTTCTGCAGAATCTAAGAACACTTTAGTAAGAAAAGCAACTAGATGAGCTGGAGGGAAATAAACGTTCATTATTTCAATATGTTGACATTGTAAAGTCCCTTTAATTAGAACAGAACGACCACTCCGATCTTCAACACAGTTAACCACCTTCAAAGGCAGGGTTCGTCTAATAAGTACAGCGACACCCCTGTTCATGCAGGGCGTCAGTATGTGGGCGTAGCCCGCCGTGGCGGTCAGAGCGACTGCAGAGTACGGCGTCCAGGAGACGACGAACAGCAGGATCACTCCTAGCGCCACTTCAGCCAACCGCTACTCGCTGCGCAGACGCTCGTACGCCTTGTTGGTCTCTCCGCGGTTCAGATGCTCCATCTCCCGCTCGGAAGATAGCGAAGCAGCAGCCGGCGATCAGACCGAGCGGGACGAAGAAGACGTCGGTGAACGGCAGGACAGGGTCAGTGCGAACGGCCAGCACCGCCAAAACCCGGCCACGACTCACCCCGCATAGCACAGCCAGCGGTCCGCCGCGATGGCCGTCAGCGGGATCATGGAAGCGATGGCCAGGCAGGGGGAGGAGCTTGGACGTCCTGCTGTGAGCAGTTTCCTCCCGGAGAGCAGAGAGGACACTTCCTGGTCGGGAGGCGATGACTCATCGTGGCGATTTATAGCGCCCGATCGACAGGTGATGCAACTGATCGTTAACTCTCTGCACTTAGAAACACTCAACATCTGGACCAGATGTGACCTGATTGTTGATGTGGACCACTCTGAGGTTAACCAGCTTTTAACGGGTCACACACACACACACACACACACACACACACACACACACACACACACACGTCTTCTCTACTTCCTGTTTACAGCTCTGTGTACATATATTATTACTCATCATGTATACACATACTACTTCCTGTTTATCTGAAACACATTTCCATGAGTATTTTATATCTACTGATGTTTCCTGTCTCAGGTCGTCTTGCTGCTTTACTTCCCGTTATATATCTACTGATGTTTCCTGTCTCAGGTCGTCTTGCTGCTTTACTTCCCGTTATATATCTACTGATGTTTCCTGTCTCAGGTCGTCTTGCTGCTTTACTTCCCGTTATATATCTACTGATGTTTCCTGTCTCAGGTCGTCTTGCTGCTTTACTTCCTGTTATATATCTACTGATGTTTCCTGTCTCAGGTCGTCTTGCTGCTTTACTTCCCGTTATATATCTACTGATGTTTCCTGTCTCAGGTCGTCTTGCTGCTTTACTTCCTGTTATATATCTACTGAAGTTTCCTGTCTCAGATCGTCGTGCTGCTTTACTTCCTGTTATATATCTACTGATGTTTCCTGTCTCAGGTCGTCGTGCTGCTTTAACTCCTGTTTTATATTTACTTATGTTTCCTGTCTCAGGTCGTCGTGCTGCTTTAACTTCTGTTTTATATTTACTGATGTTTCCTGTCTCAGGTCGTCGTGCTGCTTTAACTCCTGTTTTATATTTACTGATGTTTCCTGTCTCAGGTCGTCGTGCTGCTTTAACTCCTGTTTTATATTTACTGATGTTTCCTGTCTCAGATCGTCGTGCTGCTTTACTTCCTGTTATATATCTACTGATGTTTCCTGTCTCAGATCGTCTTTCTGCTTTAACTCCTGTTTTATATTTACTTATGTTTCCTGTCTTAGGTCGTCGTGCTGCTTTAACTCGTTTTATATTTACTGATGTTTCCTGTCTTAGGTCGTCGTGCTGCTTTAACTCGTTTTATATTTACTGATGTTTCCAGTCTTAAGTCGTCTTGCTGCTTTAACTCCTGTTTTATATTTACTTATATTTCCTGTCTTAGGTCTTCGTGCTGCTTTAACTCCTGTTTTATATTTACTTATATTTCCTGTCTTAAGTCGTCTTGCTGCTTTAACTCCTGTTTTATATTTACTGATGTTTCCTGTCTCAGGTCGTCTTGCTGCTTTACTTCCTGTTTTATATCTACTGATGTTTCCTGTCTCAGGTCGTCTTGCTGCTTTACTTCCTGTTATATATCTACTGATGTTTCCTGTCTCAGGTCGTCGTGCTGCTTTACTTCCTTTTATATATCTACTGATGTTTCCTGTCTCAGGTCGTCGTGCTGCTTTAACTCCTGTTTTATATTTACTTATGTTTCCTGTCTCAGGTCGTCGTGCTGCTTTAACTCCTGTTTTATATTTACTGATGTTTCCTGTCTCAGGTCGTCGTGCTGCTTTAACTCCTGTTTTATATTTACTTATGTTTCCTGTCTCAGGTCGTCGTGCTGCTTTAACTCCTGTTTTATATTTACTGATGTTTCCTGTCTCAGGTCGTCGTGCTGCTTTAACTCCTGTTTTATATTTACTGATGTTTCCTGTCTCAGATCGTCGTGCTGCTTTACTTCCTGTTATGTATCTACTGATGTTTCCTGTCTCAGGTCGTCTTGCTGCTTTACTTCCTGTTATATATCTACTGATGTTTCCTGTCTCAGGTCGTCGTGCTGCTTTAACTCCTGTTTTATATTTACTTATGTTTCCTGTCTTAGGTCGTCGTGCTGCTTTAACTCCTGTTTTATATTTACTTATGTTTCCTGTCTTAGGTCGTCGTGCTGCTTTAACTCCTGTTTTATATTTACTGATGTTTCCTGTCTTAGGTCGTCTTGCTGCTTTAACTCCTGTTTTATATTTACTTATGTGTCCTGTCTTAGGTCGTCTTGCTGCTTTACTTCCTGTTTTATATCTACTGATGTTTCCTGTCTCAGGTCGTCTTGCTGCTTTACTTCCTGTTATATATCTACTGATGTTTCCTGTCTTAAGTCGTCGTGCTGCTTTAACTCCTGTTTTATATTTACTTATGTTTCCTGTCTCAGGTCGTCGTACTGCTTTAACTCCTGTTTTATATTTACTGATGTTTCCTGTCTCAGATCGTCGTGCTGCTTTACTTCCTGTTATATATCTGCTGATGTTTCCTGTCTCAGATCGTCTTGCTGCTTTAACTCCTGTTTTATATTTACTTATGTTTCCTGTCTTAAGTCATCGTGCTGCTTTAACTCCTGTTTTATATTTACTTATGTTTCCTGTCTTAGGTCGTCGTGCTGCTTTAACTCGTTTTATATTCACTGATGTTTCCTGTCTTAAGTCGTCTTGCTGCTTTAACTCCTGTTTTATATTTACTGATGTTTCCTGTCTTAAGTCGTCTTGCTGCTTTAACTCCTGTTTTATATTTACTTATATTTCCTGTCTTAGGTCTTCGTGCTGCTTTAACTCCTGTTTTATATTTACTTATATTTCCTGTCTTAAGTCGTCTTGCTGCTTTAACTCCTGTTTTATATATACTGATGTTTCCTGTCTCAGGTCGTCTTGCTGCTTTACTTCCTGTTTTATATCTACTGATGTTTCCTGTCTCAGGTCGTCTTGCTGCTTTACTTCCTGTTATATATCTACTGATGTTTCCTGTCTCAGGTCGTCGTGCTGCTTTACTTCCTGTTATATATCTACTGATGTTTCCTGTCTCAGGTCGTCGTGCTGCTTTAACTCCTGTTTTATATTTACTTATGTTTCCTGTCTCAGGTCGTCGTGCTGCTTTAACTCCTGTTTTATATTTACTGATGTTTCCTGTCTCAGGTCGTCGTGCTGCTTTAACTCCTGTTTTATATTTACTGATGTTTCCTGTCTCAGATCGTCGTGCTGCTTTACTTCCTGTTATGTATCTACTGATGTTTCCTGTCTCAGGTCGTCTTGCTGCTTTACTTCCTGTTATATATCTACTGATGTTTCCTGTCTCAGGTCGTCGTGCTGCTTTAACTCCTGTTTTATATTTACTTATGTTTCCTGTCTCAGGTCGTCGTGCTGCTTTAACTCCTGTTTTATATTTACTGATGTTTCCTGTCTCAGATCGTCGTGCTGCTTTACTTCCTGTTATGTATCTACTGATGTTTCCTGTCTCAGGTCGTCTTGCTGCTTTACTTCCTGTTATATATCTACTGAAGTTTCCTGTCTCAGGTCGTCGTGCTGCTTTACTTCCTGTTATATATCTACTGATGTTTCCTGTCTCAGGTCGTCGTGCTGCTTTAACTCCTGTTTTATATTTACTGATGTTTCCTGTCTCAGATCGTCGTGCTGCTTTACTTCCTGTTATGTATCTACTGATGTTTCCTGTCTCAGGTCGTCTTGCTGCTTTACTTCCTGTTTTATATCTACTGATGTTTCCTGTCTCAGGTCGTCTTGCTGCTTTAACTCCTGTTTTATATTTACTGATGTTTCCTGTTTTAGGTCGTCTTGCTGCTTTAACTCCTGTTTTATATTTACTTATGTGTCCTGTCTTAGGTCGTCTTGCTGCTTTACTTCCTGTTTTATATCTACTGATGTTTCCTGTCTCAGGTCGTCTTGCTGCTTTACTTCCTGTTATATATCTACTGATGTTTCCTGTCTTAAGTCGTCGTGCTGCTTTAACTCCTGTTTTATATTTACTTATGTTTCCTGTCTCAGGTCGTCGTGCTGCTTTAACTCCTGTTTTATATTTACTGATGTTTCCTGTCTCAGGTCGTCGTGCTGCTTTAACTCCTGTTTTATATTTACTGATGTTTCCTGTCTCAGATCGTCGTGCTGCTTTACTTCCTGTTATGTATCTACTGATGTTTCCTGTCTCAGGTCGTCTTGCTGCTTTACTTCCTGTTATATATCTACTGATGTTTCCTGTCTCAGGTCGTCGTGCTGCTTTAACTCCTGTTTTATATTTACTTATGTTTCCTGTCTCAGGTCGTCGTGCTGCTTTAACTCCTGTTTTATATTTACTGATGTTTCCTGTCTCAGGTCGTCGTGCTGCTTTAACTCCTGTTTTATATTTACTGATGTTTCCTGTCTCAGATCGTCGTGCTGCTTTACTTCCTGTTATGTATCTACTGATGTTTCCTGTCTCAGGTCGTCTTGCTGCTTTACTTCCTGTTATATATCTACTGAAGTTTCCTGTCTCAGGTCGTCGTGCTGCTTTACTTCCTGTTATATATCTACTGATGTTTCCTGTCTCAGGTCGTCGTGCTGCTTTAACTCCTGTTTTATATTTACTGATGTTTCCTGTCTCAGATCGTCGTGCTGCTTTACTTCCTGTTATGTATCTACTGATGTTTCCTGTCTCAGGTCGTCTTGCTGCTTTACTTCCTGTTTTATATCTACTGATGTTTCCTGTCTCAGGTCGTCTTGCTGCTTTAACTCCTGTTTTATATTTACTGATGTTTCCTGTCTTAGGTCGTCTTGCTGCTTTAACTCCTGTTTTATATTTACTTATGTGTCCTGTCTTAGGTCGTCTTGCTGCTTTACTTCCTGTTTTATATCTACTGATGTTTCCTGTCTCAGGTCGTCTTGCTGCTTTACTTCCTGTTATATATCTACTGATGTTTCCTGTCTTAAGTCGTCGTGCTGCTTTAACTCCTGTTTTATATTTACTTATGTTTCCTGTCTAAGGTCGTCGTGCTGCTTTAACTCCTGTTTTATATTTACTGATGTTTCCTGTCTCAGGTCGTCGTGCTGCATTAACTCCTGTTTTATATTTACTGATGTTTCCTGTCTCAGATCGTCGTGCTGCTTTACTTCCTGTTATATATCTACTGATGTTTCCTGTCTCAGATCGTCTTGCTGCTTTAACTCCTGTTTTATATTTACTTATGTTTCCTGTCTTAAGTCATCGTGCTGCTTTAACTCCTGTTTTATATTTACTTATGTTTCCTGTCTTAAGTCATCGTGCTGCTTTAACTCCTGTTTTATATTTACTTATGTTTCCTGTCTTAGGTCGTCGTGCTGCTTTAACTCGTTTTATATTCACTGATGTTTCCTGTCTCAGATCGTCTTGCTGCTTTAACTCCTGTTTTATATTTACTTATGTTTCCTGTCTTAAGTCATCGTGCTGCTTTAACTCCTGTTTTATATTTACTTATGTTTCCTGTCTTAGGTCGTCGTGCTGCTTTAACTCGTTTTATATTCACTGATGTTTCCTGTCTTAAGTCGTCTTGCTGCTTTAACTCCTGTTTTATATTTACTGATGTTTCCTGTCTCAGGTCGTCTTGCTGCTTTACTTCCTGTTTTATATCTACTGATGTTTCCTGTCTCAGGTCGTCTTGCTGCTTTACTTCCTGTTATATATCTACTGATGTTTCCTGTCTCAGGTCGTCGTGCTGCTTTACTTCCTGTTATATATCTACTGATGTTTCCTGTCTCAGGTCGTCGTGCTGCTTTAACTCCTGTTTTATATTTACTTATGTTTCCTGTCTCAGGTCGTCGTGCTGCTTTAACTCCTGTTTTATATTTACTGATGTTTCCTGTCTCAGGTCGTCGTGCTGCTTTAACTCCTGTTTTATATTTACTGATGTTTCCTGTCTCAGATCGTCGTGCTTCTTTACTTCCTGTTATGTATCTACTGATGTTTCCTGTCTCAGGTCGTCTTGCTGCTTTACTTCCTGTTATATATCTACTGATGTTTCCTGTCTCAGGTCGTCGTGCTGCTTTAACTCCTGTTTTATATTTACTTATGTTTCCTGTCTAAGGTCGTCGTGCTGCTTTAACTCCTGTTTTATATTTACTGATGTTTCCTGTCTCAGGTCGTCGTGCTGCTTTAACTCCTGTTTTATATTTACTGATGTTTCCTGTCTCAGGTCGTCGTGCTGCTTTAACTCCTGTTTTATATTTACTGATGTTTCCTGTCTCAGGTCGTCGTGCTGCTTTAACTCCTGTTTTATATTTACTGATGTTTCCTGTCTCAGATTGTCGTGCTGCTTTACTTCCTGTTATATATCTACTGATGTTTCCTGTCTCAGATCGTCTTGCTGCTTTAACTCGTTTTATATTTACTGATGTTTCCTGTCTCAGGTCGTCGTGCTGCTTTAACTCCTGTTTTATATTTACTGATGTTTCCTGTCTCAGGTCGTCGTGCTGCTTTAACTCCTGTTTTATATTTACTGATGTTTCCTGTCTTAAGTCGTCTTGCTGCTTTAACTCCTGTTTTATATTTACTTATGTTTCCTGTCTCAGGTCGTCTTGCTGCTTTAATTCCTGTTTTATATCTACTGATGTTTCCTGTCTCAGGTCGTCTTGCTGCTTTACTTCCTGTTATATATCTACTGATGTTTCCTGTCTTAAGTTGTCATTCTGCTTTAACTCGTTTTATATTTACTGATGTTTCCTGTCTCAGATCGTCGTGCTGCTTTACTTCCTGTTATATATCTACTGATGTTTCCTGTCTCAGATCGTCGTGCTGCTTTACTTCCTGTTATATATCTACTGATGTTTCCTGTCTTAAGTCGTCGTGCTGCTTTAACTCCTGTTTTATATTTACTTATGTTTCCTGTCTCAGGTCGTCTTGCTGATTTACTTCCTGTTTTATATCTACTGATGTTTCCTGTCTTAAGTCGTCGTGCTGCTTTAACTCCTGTTTTATATTTACTTATGTTTCCTGTCTAAGGTCGTCGTGCTGCTTTAACTCCTGTTTTATATTTACTGATGTTTCCTGTCTCAGATCGTCGTGCTGCTTTACTTCCTGTTATATATCTACTGATGTTTCCTGTCTCAGATCGTCTTGCTGCTTTAACTCCTGTTTTATATTTACTTATGTTTCCTGTCTTAAGTCATCGTGCTGCTTTAACTCCTGTTTTATATTTACTGATGTTTCCTGTCTCAGATCGTCGTGCTGCTTTACTTCCTGTTATGTATCTACTGATGTTTCCTGTCTCAGGTCGTCTTGCTGCTTTACTTCCTGTTATATATCTACTGAAGTTTCCTGTCTCAGGTCGTCGTGCTGCTTTACTTCCTGTTATATATCTACTGATGTTTCCTGTCTCAGGTCGTCGTGCTGCTTTAACTCCTGTTTTATATTTACTGATGTTTCCTGTCTCAGATCGTCGTGCTGCTTTACTTCCTGTTATGTATCTACTGATGTTTCCTGTCTCAGGTCGTCTTGCTGCTTTACTTCCTGTTTTATATCTACTGATGTTTCCTGTCTCAGGTCGTCTTGCTGCTTTAACTCCTGTTTTATATTTACTGATGTTTCCTGTCTTAGGTCGTCTTGCTGCTTTAACTCCTGTTTTATATTTACTTATGTGTCCTGTCTTAGGTCGTCTTGCTGCTTTACTTCCTGTTTTATATCTACTGATGTTTCCTGTCTCAGGTCGTCTTGCTGCTTTACTTCCTGTTATATATCTACTGATGTTTCCTGTCTTAAGTCGTCGTGCTGCTTTAACTCCTGTTTTATATTTACTTATGTTTCCTGTCTAAGGTCGTCGTGCTGCTTTAACTCCTGTTTTATATTTACTGATGTTTCCTGTCTCAGGTCGTCGTGCTGCTTTAACTCCTGTTTTATATTTACTGATGTTTCCTGTCTCAGGTCGTCGTGCTGCTTTAACTCCTGTTTTATATTTACTGATGTTTCCTGTCTCAGGTCGTCGTGCTGCTTTAACTCCTGTTTTATATTTACTGATGTTTCCTGTCTCAGATTGTCGTGCTGCTTTACTTCCTGTTATATATCTACTGATGTTTCCTGTCTCAGATCGTCTTGCTGCTTTAACTCGTTTTATATTTACTGATGTTTCCTGTCTCAGGTCGTCGTGCTGCTTTAACTCCTGTTTTATATTTACTGATGTTTCCTGTCTCAGGTCGTCGTGCTGCTTTAACTCCTGTTTTATATTTACTGATGTTTCCTGTCTTAAGTCGTCTTGCTGCTTTAACTCCTGTTTTATATTTACTTATGTTTCCTGTCTCAGGTCGTCTTGCTGCTTTAATTCCTGTTTTATATCTACTGATGTTTCCTGTCTCAGGTCGTCTTGCTGCTTTACTTCCTGTTATATATCTACTGATGTTTCCTGTCTTAAGTTGTCATTCTGCTTTAACTCGTATTATATTTACTGATGTTTCCTGTCTCAGATCGTCGTGCTGCTTTACTTCCTGTTATATATCTACTGATGTTTCCTGTCTCAGATCGTCGTGCTGCTTTACTTCCTGTTATATATCTACTGATGTTTCCTGTCTTAAGTCGTCGTGCTGCTTTAACTCCTGTTTTATATTTACTTATGTTTCCTGTCTCAGGTCGTCTTGCTGATTTACTTCCTGTTTTATATCTACTGATGTTTCCTGTCTTAAGTCGTCGTGCTGCTTTAACTCCTGTTTTATATTTACTTATGTTTCCTGTCTAAGGTCGTCGTGCTGCTTTAACTCCTGTTTTATATTTACTGATGTTTCCTGTCTCAGATCGTCGTGCTGCTTTACTTCCTGTTATATATCTACTGATGTTTCCTGTCTCAGATCGTCTTGCTGCTTTAACTCCTGTTTTATATTTACTTATGTTTCCTGTCTTAAGTCATCGTGCTGCTTTAACTCCTGTTTTATATTTACTGATGTTTCCTGTCTCAGATCGTCGTGCTGCTTTACTTCCTGTTATGTATCTACTGATGTTTCCTGTCTCAGGTCGTCTTGCTGCTTTACTTCCTGTTATATATCTACTGAAGTTTCCTGTCTCAGGTCGTCGTGCTGCTTTACTTCCTGTTATATATCTACTGATGTTTCCTGTCTCAGGTCGTCGTGCTGCTTTAACTCCTGTTTTATATTTACTGATGTTTCCTGTCTCAGATCGTCGTGCTGCTTTACTTCCTGTTATGTATCTACTGATGTTTCCTGTCTCAGGTCGTCTTGCTGCTTTACTTCCTGTTTTATATCTACTGATGTTTCCTGTCTCAGGTCGTCTTGCTGCTTTAACTCCTGTTTTATATTTACTGATGTTTCCTGTCTTAGGTCGTCTTGCTGCTTTAACTCCTGTTTTATATTTACTTATGTGTCCTGTCTTAGGTCGTCTTGCTGCTTTACTTCCTGTTTTATATCTACTGATGTTTCCTGTCTCAGGTCGTCTTGCTGCTTTACTTCCTGTTATATATCTACTGATGTTTCCTGTCTTAAGTCGTCGTGCTGCTTTAACTCCTGTTTTATATTTACTTATGTTTCCTGTCTAAGGTCGTCGTGCTGCTTTAACTCCTGTTTTATATTTACTGATGTTTCCTGTCTCAGGTCGTCGTGCTGCTTTAACTCCTGTTTTATATTTACTGATGTTTCCTGTCTCAGATCGTCGTGCTGCTTTACTTCCTGTTATATATCTACTGATGTTTCCTGTCTCAGATCGTCTTGCTGCTTTAACTCCTGTTTTATATTTACTTATGTTTCCTGTCTTAAGTCATCGTGCTGCTTTAACTCCTGTTTTATATTTACTTATGTTTGCTGTCTTAAGTCATCGTGCTGCTTTAACTCCTGTTTTATATTTACTTATGTTTCCTGTCTTAGGTCGTCGTGCTGCTTTAACTCGTTTTATATTCACTGATGTTTCCTGTCTCAGATCGTCTTGCTGCTTTAACTCCTGTTTTATATTTACTTATGTTTCCTGTCTTAAGTCATCGTGCTGCTTTAACTCCTGTTTTATATTTACTTATGTTTCCTGTCTTAGGTCGTCGTGCTGCTTTAACTCGTTTTATATTCACTGATGTTTCCTGTCTTAAGTCGTCTTGCTGCTTTAACTCCTGTTTTATATTTACTGATGTTTCCTGTCTCAGGTCGTCTTGCTGCTTTACTTCCTGTTTTATATCTACTGATGTTTCCTGTCTCAGGTCGTCTTGCTGCTTTACTTCCTGTTATATATCTACTGATGTTTCCTGTCTCAGGTCGTCGTGCTGCTTTACTTCCTGTTATATATCTACTGATGTTTCCTGTCTCAGGTCGTCGTGCTGCTTTAACTCCTGTTTTATATTTACTTATGTTTCCTGTCTCAGGTCGTCGTGCTGCTTTAACTCCTGTTTTATATTTACTGATGTTTCCTGTCTCAGGTCGTCGTGCTGCTTTAACTCCTGTTTTATATTTACTGATGTTTCCTGTCTCAGATCGTCGTGCTTCTTTACTTCCTGTTATGTATCTACTGATGTTTCCTGTCTCAGGTCGTCTTGCTGCTTTACTTCCTGTTATATATCTACTGATGTTTCCTGTCTCAGGTCGTCGTGCTGCTTTAACTCCTGTTTTATATTTACTTATGTTTCCTGTCTAAGGTCGTCGTGCTGCTTTAACTCCTGTTTTATATTTACTGATGTTTCCTGTCTCAGGTCGTCGTGCTGCTTTAACTCCTGTTTTATATTTACTGATGTTTCCTGTCTCAGGTCGTCGTGCTGCTTTAACTCCTGTTTTATATTTACTGATGTTTCCTGTCTCAGGTCGTCGTGCTGCTTTAACTCCTGTTTTATATTTACTGATGTTTCCTGTCTCAGGTCGTCGTGCTGCTTTAACTCCTGTTTTATATTTACTGATGTTTCCTGTCTCAGATTGTCGTGCTGCTTTACTTCCTGTTATATATCTACTGATGTTTCCTGTCTCAGATCGTCTTGCTGCTTTAACTCGTTTTATATTTACTGATGTTTCCTGTCTCAGGTCGTCGTGCTGCTTTAACTCCTGTTTTATATTTACTGATGTTTCCTGTCTCAGGTCGTCGTGCTGCTTTAACTCCTGTTTTATATTTACTGATGTTTCCTGTCTTAAGTCGTCTTGCTGCTTTAACTCCTGTTTTATATTTACTTATGTTTCCTGTCTCAGGTCGTCTTGCTGCTTTAATTCCTGTTTTATATCTACTGATGTTTCCTGTCTCAGGTCGTCTTGCTGCTTTACTTCCTGTTATATATCTACTGATGTTTCCTGTCTTAAGTTGTCATTCTGCTTTAACTCGTTTTATATTTACTGATGTTTCCTGTCTCAGATCGTCGTGCTGCTTTACTTCCTGTTATATATCTACTGATGTTTCCTGTCTCAGATCGTCGTGCTGCTTTACTTCCTGTTATATATCTACTGATGTTTCCTGTCTTAAGTCGTCGTGCTGCTTTAACTCCTGTTTTATATTTACTTATGTTTCCTGTCTCAGGTCGTCTTGCTGATTTACTTCCTGTTTTATATCTACTGATGTTTCCTGTCTTAAGTCGTCGTGCTGCTTTAACTCCTGTTTTATATTTACTTATGTTTCCTGTCTAAGGTCGTCGTGCTGCTTTAACTCCTGTTTTATATTTACTGATGTTTCCTGTCTCAGATCGTCGTGCTGCTTTACTTCCTGTTATATATCTACTGATGTTTCCTGTCTCAGATCGTCTTGCTGCTTTAACTCCTGTTTTATATTTACTTATGTTTCCTGTCTTAAGTCATCGTGCTGCTTTAACTCCTGTTTTATATTTACTTATGTTTCCTGTCTTAGGTCGTCGTGCTGCTTTAACTCGTTTTATATTCACTGATGTTTCCTGTCTTAAGTCGTCTTGCTGCTTTAACTCCTGTTTTATATTTACTGATGTTTCCTGTCTTAAGTCGTCTTGCTGCTTTAACTCCTGTTTTATATTTACTTATGTTTCCTGTCTTAGGTCTTCGTGCTGCTTTAACTCCTGTTTTATATTTACTGATGTTTCCTGTCTCAGATCGTCGTGCTGCTTTACTTCCTGTTATATATCTACTGATGTTTCCTGTCTCAGATCGTCTTGCTGCTTTAACTCCTGTTTTATATTTACTTATGTTTCCTGTCTTAAGTCGTTTTGCTGCTTTAACTCCTGTTTTATATTTACTTATGTTTCCTGTCTTAGGTTGTCTTGCTGCTTTAACTCCTGTTTTATATTTACTTATGTTTCCTGTCTTAGGTCGTCTTGCTGCTTTACTTCCTGTTTTATATCTACTGATGTTTCCTGTCTTAAGTCGTCGTGCTGCTTTAACTCCCGTTTTATATTTACTTATGTTTCCTGTCTAAGGTCGTCGTGCTGCTTTAACTCCTGTTTTATATTTACTGATGTTTCCTGTCTCAGGTCGTCTTGCTGCTTTAACTCCTGTTTTATATTTACTGATGTTTCCTGTCTTAGGTCGTCTTGCTGCTTTAACTCCTGTTTTATATTTACTTATGTGTCCTGTCTTAGGTCGTCTTGCTGCTTTACTTCCTGTTTTATATCTACTGATGTTTCCTGTCTCAGGTCGTCTTGCTGCTTTACTTCCTGTTATATATCTACTGATGTTTCCTGTCTTAAGTCGTCGTGCTGCTTTAACTCCTGTTTTATATTTACTTATGTTTCCTGTCTCAGGTCGTCGTGCTGCTTTAACTCCTGTTTTATATTTACTGATGTTTCCTGTCTCAGGTCGTCGTGCTGCTTTAACTCCTGTTTTATATTTACTGATGTTTCCTGTCTCAGATCGTCGTGCTGCTTTACTTCCTGTTATGTATCTACTGATGTTTCCTGTCTCAGGTCGTCTTGCTGCTTTACTTCCTGTTATATATCTACTGATGTTTCCTGTCTCAGGTCGTCGTGCTGCTTTAACTCCTGTTTTATATTTACTTATGTTTCCTGTCTCAGGTCGTCGTGCTGCTTTAACTCCTGTTTTATATTTACTTATGTTTCCTGTCTCAGGTCGTCGTGCTGCTTTAACTCCTGTTATATATCTACTGATGTTTCCTGTCTCAGGTCGTCGTGCTGCTTTAACTCCTGTTTTATATTTACTGATGTTTCCTGTCTCAGATCGTCGTGCTGCTTTACTTCCTGTTATGTATCTACTGATGTTTCCTGTCTCAGGTCGTCTTGCTGCTTTACTTCCTGTTTTATATCTACTGATGTTTCCTGTCTCAGGTCGTCTTGCTGCTTTAACTCCTGTTTTATATTTACTGATGTTTCCTGTCTTAGGTCGTCTTGCTGCTTTAACTCCTGTTTTATATTTACTTATGTGTCCTGTCTTAGGTCGTCTTGCTGCTTTACTTCCTGTTTTATATCTACTGATGTTTCCTGTCTCAGGTCGTCTTGCTGCTTTACTTCCTGTTATATATCTACTGATGTTTCCTGTCTTAAGTCGTCGTGCTGCTTTAACTCCTGTTTTATATTTACTTATGTTTCCTGTCTAAGGTCGTCGTGCTGCTTTAACTCCTGTTTTATATTTACTGATGTTTCCTGTCTCAGGTCGTCGTGCTGCTTTAACTCCTGTTTTATATTTACTGATGTTTCCTGTCTCAGATCGTCGTGCTGCTTTACTTCCTGTTATATATCTACTGATGTTTCCTGTCTCAGATCGTCTTGCTGCTTTAACTCCTGTTTTATATTTACTTATGTTTCCTGTCTTAAGTCATCGTGCTGCTTTAACTCCTGTTTTATATTTACTTATGTTTCCTGTCTTAAGTCATCGTGCTGCTTTAACTCCTGTTTTATATTTACTTATGTTTCCTGTCTTAGGTCGTCGTGCTGCTTTAACTCGTTTTATATTCACTGATGTTTCCTGTCTCAGATCGTCTTGCTGCTTTAACTCCTGTTTTATATTTACTTATGTTTCCTGTCTTAAGTCATCGTGCTGCTTTAACTCCTGTTTTATATTTACTTATGTTTCCTGTCTTAGGTCGTCGTGCTGCTTTAACTCGTTTTATATTCACTGATGTTTCCTGTCTTAAGTCGTCTTGCTGCTTTAACTCCTGTTTTATATTTACTTATATTTCCTGTCTTAAGTCGTCTTGCTGCTTTAACTCCTGTTTTATATTTACTGATGTTTCCTGTCTCAGGTCGTCTTGCTGCTTTACTTCCTGTTTTATATCTACTGATGTTTCCTGTCTCAGGTCGTCTTGCTGCTTTACTTCCTGTTATATATCTACTGATGTTTCCTGTCTCAGGTCGTCGTGCTGCTTTACTTCCTGTTATATATCTACTGATGTTTCCTGTCTCAGGTCGTCGTGCTGCTTTAACTCCTGTTTTATATTTACTTATGTTTCCTGTCTCAGATCGTCGTGCTGCTTTACTTCCTGTTATGTATCTACTGATGTTTCCTGTCTCAGGTCGTCTTGCTGCTTTACTTCCTGTTATATATCTACTGATGTTTCCTGTCTCAGGTCGTCGTGCTGCTTTAACTCCTGTTTTATATTTACTGATGTTTCCTGTCTCAGGTCGTCGTGCTGCTTTAACTCCTGTTTTATATTTACTGATGTTTCCTGTCTCAGGTCGTCGTGCTGCTTTAACTCCTGTTTTATATTTACTGATGTTTCCTGTCTCAGGTCGTCGTGCTGCTTTAACTCCTGTTTTATATTTACTGATGTTTCCTGTCTCAGATTGTCGTGCTGCTTTACTTCCTGTTATATATCTACTGATGTTTCCTGTCTCAGATCGTCTTGCTGCTTTAACTCGTTTTATATTTACTGATGTTTCCTGTCTCAGGTCGTCGTGCTGCTTTAACTCCTGTTTTATATTTACTGATGTTTCCTGTCTCAGGTCGTCGTGCTGCTTTAACTCCTGTTTTATATTTACTGATGTTTCCTGTCTTAAGTCGTCTTGCTGCTTTAACTCCTGTTTTATATTTACTTATGTTTCCTGTCTCAGGTCGTCTTGCTGCTTTAATTCCTGTTTTATATCTACTGATGTTTCCTGTCTCAGGTCGTCTTGCTGCTTTACTTCCTGTTATATATCTACTGATGTTTCCTGTCTTAAGTTGTCATTCTGCTTTAACTCGTTTTATATTTACTGATGTTTCCTGTCTCAGATCGTCGTGCTGCTTTACTTCCTGTTATATATCTACTGATGTTTCCTGTCTCAGATCGTCGTGCTGCTTTACTTCCTGTTATATATCTACTGATGTTTCCTGTCTTAAGTCGTCGTGCTGCTTTAACTCCTGTTTTATATTTACTTATGTTTCCTGTCTCAGGTCGTCTTGCTGATTTACTTCCTGTTTTATATCTACTGATGTTTCCTGTCTTAAGTCGTCGTGCTGCTTTAACTCCTGTTTTATATTTACTTATGTTTCCTGTCTAAGGTCGTCGTGCTGCTTTAACTCCTGTTTTATATTTACTGATGTTTCCTGTCTCAGATCGTCGTGCTGCTTTACTTCCTGTTATATATCTACTGATGTTTCCTGTCTCAGATCGTCTTGCTGCTTTAACTCCTGTTTTATATTTACTTATGTTTCCTGTCTTAAGTCATCGTGCTGCTTTAACTCCTGTTTTATATTTACTTATGTTTCCTGTCTTAGGTCGTCGTGCTGCTTTAACTCGTTTTATATTCACTGATGTTTCCTGTCTTAAGTCGTCTTGCTGCTTTAACTCCTGTTTTATATTTACTGATGTTTCCTGTCTTAAGTCGTCTTGCTGCTTTAACTCCTGTTTTATATTTACTTATGTTTCCTGTCTTAGGTCTTCGTGCTGCTTTAACTCCTGTTTTATATTTACTGATGTTTCCTGTCTCAGATCGTCGTGCTGCTTTACTTCCTGTTATATATCTACTGATGTTTCCTGTCTCAGATCGTCTTGCTGCTTTAACTCCTGTTTTATATTTACTTATGTTTCCTGTCTTAAGTCGTCTTGCTGCTTTAACTCCTGTTTTATATTTACTTATGTTTCCTGTCTTAGGTTGTCTTGCTGCTTTAACTCCTGTTTTATATTTACTTATGTTTCCTGTCTTAGGTCATCTTGCTGCTTTACTTCCTGTTTTATATCTACTGATGTTTCCTGTCTCAGGTCGTCTTGCTGCTTTACTTCCTGTTATATATCTACTGATGTTTCCTGTCTTAAGTCGTCGTGCTGCTTTAACTCCCGTTTTATATTTACTTATGTTTCCTGTCTAAGGTCGTCGTGCTGCTTTAACTCCTGTTTTATATTTACTGATGTTTCCTGTCTCAGGTCGTCGTGCTGCTTTAACTCCTCTTTTATATTTACTGATGTTTCCTGTCTCAGGTCGTCGTGCTGCTTTAACTCGTTTTATATTTACTGATGTTTCCTGTCTCAGGTCGTCGTGCTGCTTTAACTCCTGTTTTATATTTACTTGTTTCCTGTCTTAGGTCGTCGTGCTGCTTTAACTCGTTTTATATTTACTGATGTTTCCTGTCTTAAGTCGTCTTGCTGCTTTAACTCCTGTTTTATATTTACTTATGTTTCCTGTCTCAGGTCGTCTTGCTGCTTTAATTCCTGTTTTATATCTACTGATGTTTCCTGTCTCAGGTCGTCTTGCTGCTTTACTTCCTGTTATATATCTACTGATGTTTCCTGTCTTAAGTTGTCATTCTGCTTTAACTCGTTTTATATTTACTGATGTTTCCTGTCTCAGATCGTCGTGCTGCTTTACTTCCTGTTATATATCTACTGATGTTTCCTGTCTCAGATCGTCGTGCTGCTTTACTTCCTGTTATATATCTACTGATGTTTCCTGTCTTAAGTCGTCGTGCTGCTTTAACTCCTGTTTTATATTTACTTATGTTTCCTGTCTCAGGTCGTCTTGCTGATTTACTTCCTGTTTTATATCTACTGATGTTTCCTGTCTTAAGTCGTCGTGCTGCTTTAACTCCTGTTTTATATTTACTTATGTTTCCTGTCTAAGGTCGTCGTGCTGCTTTAACTCCTGTTTTATATTTACTGATGTTTCCTGTCTCAGATCGTCGTGCTGCTTTACTTCCTGTTATATATCTACTGATGTTTCCTGTCTCAGATCGTCTTGCTGCTTTAACTCCTGTTTTATATTTACTTATGTTTCCTGTCTTAAGTCATCGTGCTGCTTTAACTCCTGTTTTATATTTACTTATGTTTCCTGTCTTAGGTCGTCGTGCTGCTTTAACTCGTTTTATATTCACTGATGTTTCCTGTCTTAAGTCGTCTTGCTGCTTTAACTCCTGTTTTATATTTACTGATGTTTCCTGTCTTAAGTCGTCTTGCTGCTTTAACTCCTGTTTTATATTTACTTATGTTTCCTGTCTTAGGTCTTCGTGCTGCTTTAACTCCTGTTTTATATTTACTGATGTTTCCTGTCTCAGATCGTCGTGCTGCTTTACTTCCTGTTATATATCTACTGATGTTTCCTGTCTCAGATCGTCTTGCTGCTTTAACTCCTGTTTTATATTTACTTATGTTTCCTGTCTTAAGTCGTCTTGCTGCTTTAACTCCTGTTTTATATTTACTTATGTTTCCTGTCTTAGGTTGTCTTGCTGCTTTAACTCCTGTTTTATATTTACTTATGTTTCCTGTCTTAGGTCATCTTGCTGCTTTACTTCCTGTTTTATATCTACTGATGTTTCCTGTCTCAGGTCGTCTTGCTGCTTTACTTCCTGTTATATATCTACTGATGTTTCCTGTCTTAAGTCGTCGTGCTGCTTTAACTCCCGTTTTATATTTACTTATGTTTCCTGTCTAAGGTCGTCGTGCTGCTTTAACTCCTGTTTTATATTTACTGATGTTTCCTGTCTCAGGTCGTCGTGCTGCTTTAACTCCTCTTTTATATTTACTGATGTTTCCTGTCTCAGGTCGTCGTGCTGCTTTAACTCGTTTTATATTTACTGATGTTTCCTGTCTCAGGTCGTCGTGCTGCTTTAACTCCTGTTTTATATTTACTTGTTTCCTGTCTTAGGTCGTCGTGCTGCTTTAACTCGTTTTATATTTACTGATGTTTCCTGTCTTAAGTCGTCTTGCTGCTTTAACTCCTGTTTTATATTTACTTATGTTTCCTGTCTCAGGTCGTCTTGCTGCTTTAATTCCTGTTTTATATCTACTGATGTTTCCTGTCTCAGGTCGTCTTGCTGCTTTACTTCCTGTTATATATCTACTGATGTTTCCTGTCTTAAGTTGTCATTCTGCTTTAACTCGTTTTATATTTACTGATGTTTCCTGTCTCAGATCGTCGTGCTGCTTTACTTCCTGTTATATATCTACTGATGTTTCCTGTCTCAGATCGTCGTGCTGCTTTACTTCCTGTTATATATCTACTGATGTTTCCTGTCTTAAGTCGTCGTGCTGCTTTAACTCCTGTTTTATATTTACTTATGTTTCCTGTCTCAGGTCGTCTTGCTGATTTACTTCCTGTTTTATATCTACTGATGTTTCCTGTCTTAAGTCGTCGTGCTGCTTTAACTCCTGTTTTATATTTACTTATGTTTCCTGTCTAAGGTCGTCGTGCTGCTTTAACTCCTGTTTTATATTTACTGATGTTTCCTGTCTCAGATCGTCGTGCTGCTTTACTTCCTGTTATATATCTACTGATGTTTCCTGTCTCAGATCGTCTTGCTGCTTTAACTCCTGTTTTATATTTACTTATGTTTCCTGTCTTAAGTCATCGTGCTGCTTTAACTCCTGTTTTATATTTACTTATGTTTCCTGTCTTAGGTCGTCGTGCTGCTTTAACTCGTTTTATATTCACTGATGTTTCCTGTCTTAAGTCGTCTTGCTGCTTTAACTCCTGTTTTATATTTACTGATGTTTCCTGTCTTAAGTCGTCTTGCTGCTTTAACTCCTGTTTTATATTTACTTATGTTTCCTGTCTTAGGTCTTCGTGCTGCTTTAACTCCTGTTTTATATTTACTGATGTTTCCTGTCTCAGATCGTCGTGCTGCTTTACTTCCTGTTATATATCTACTGATGTTTCCTGTCTCAGATCGTCTTGCTGCTTTAACTCCTGTTTTATATTTACTTATGTTTCCTGTCTTAAGTCGTCTTGCTGCTTTAACTCCTGTTTTATATTTACTTATGTTTCCTGTCTTAGGTTGTCTTGCTGCTTTAACTCCTGTTTTATATTTACTTATGTTTCCTGTCTTAGGTCATCTTGCTGCTTTACTTCCTGTTTTATATCTACTGATGTTTCCTGTCTCAGGTCGTCTTGCTGCTTTACTTCCTGTTATATATCTACTGATGTTTCCTGTCTTAAGTCGTCGTGCTGCTTTAACTCCCGTTTTATATTTACTTATGTTTCCTGTCTAAGGTCGTCGTGCTGCTTTAACTCCTGTTTTATATTTACTGATGTTTCCTGTCTCAGGTCGTCGTGCTGCTTTAACTCCTCTTTTATATTTACTGATGTTTCCTGTCTCAGGTCGTCGTGCTGCTTTAACTCGTTTTATATTTACTGATGTTTCCTGTCTCAGGTCGTCGTGCTGCTTTAACTCCTGTTTTATATTTACTTGTTTCCTGTCTTAGGTCGTCGTGCTGCTTTAACTCGTTTTATATTTACTGATGTTTCCTGTCTTAAGTCGTCTTGCTGCTTTAACTCCTGTTTTATATTTACTTATGTTTCCTGTCTCAGGTCGTCTTGCTGCTTTAATTCCTGTTTTATATCTACTGATGTTTCCTGTCTCAGGTCGTCTTGCTGCTTTACTTCCTGTTATATATCTACTGATGTTTCCTGTCTTAAGTTGTCATTCTGCTTTAACTCGTTTTATATTTACTGATGTTTCCTGTCTCAGATCGTCGTGCTGCTTTACTTCCTGTTATATATCTACTGATGTTTCCTGTCTCAGATCGTCGTGCTGCTTTACTTCCTGTTATATATCTACTGATGTTTCCTGTCTCAGATCGTCGTGCTGCTTTACTTCCTGTTTTATATTTACTTATGTTTCCTGTCTTAGGTCGTCGTGCTGCTTTAACTCGTTTTATATTCACTGATGTTTCCTGTCTCAGATCGTCTTGCTGCTTTAACTCCTGTTTTATATTTACTTATGTTTCCTGTCTTAAGTCATCGTGCTGCTTTAACTCCTGTTTTATATTTACTTATGTTTCCTGTCTTAGGTCGTCGTGCTGCTTTAACTCGTTTTATATTCACTGATGTTTCCTGTCTTAAGTCGTCTTGCTGCTTTAACTCCTGTTTTATATTTACTTATATTTCCTGTCTTAAGTCGTCTTGCTGCTTTAACTCCTGTTTTATATTTACTGATGTTTCCTGTCTCAGGTCGTCTTGCTGCTTTACTTCCTGTTTTATATCTACTGATGTTTCCTGTCTCAGGTCGTCTTGCTGCTTTACTTCCTGTTATATATCTACTGATGTTTCCTGTCTCAGGTCGTCGTGCTGCTTTACTTCCTGTTATATATCTACTGATGTTTCCTGTCTCAGGTCGTCGTGCTGCTTTAACTCCTGTTTTATATTTACTTATGTTTCCTGTCTCAGATCGTCGTGCTGCTTTACTTCCTGTTATGTATCTACTGATGTTTCCTGTCTCAGGTCGTCTTGCTGCTTTACTTCCTGTTATATATCTACTGATGTTTCCTGTCTCAGGTCGTCGTGCTGCTTTAACTCCTGTTTTATATTTACTGATGTTTCCTGTCTCAGGTCGTCGTGCTGCTTTAACTCCTGTTTTATATTTACTGATGTTTCCTGTCTCAGGTCGTCGTGCTGCTTTAACTCCTGTTTTATATTTACTGATGTTTCCTGTCTCAGGTCGTCGTGCTGCTTTAACTCCTGTTTTATATTTACTGATGTTTCCTGTCTCAGATTGTCGTGCTGCTTTACTTCCTGTTATATATCTACTGATGTTTCCTGTCTCAGATCGTCTTGCTGCTTTAACTCGTTTTATATTTACTGATGTTTCCTGTCTCAGGTCGTCGTGCTGCTTTAACTCCTGTTTTATATTTACTGATGTTTCCTGTCTCAGGTCGTCGTGCTGCTTTAACTCCTGTTTTATATTTACTGATGTTTCCTGTCTTAAGTCGTCTTGCTGCTTTAACTCCTGTTTTATATTTACTTATGTTTCCTGTCTCAGGTCGTCTTGCTGCTTTAATTCCTGTTTTATATCTACTGATGTTTCCTGTCTCAGGTCGTCTTGCTGCTTTACTTCCTGTTATATATCTACTGATGTTTCCTGTCTTAAGTTGTCATTCTGCTTTAACTCGTTTTATATTTACTGATGTTTCCTGTCTCAGATCGTCGTGCTGCTTTACTTCCTGTTATATATCTACTGATGTTTCCTGTCTCAGATCGTCGTGCTGCTTTACTTCCTGTTATATATCTACTGATGTTTCCTGTCTTAAGTCGTCGTGCTGCTTTAACTCCTGTTTTATATTTACTTATGTTTCCTGTCTCAGGTCGTCTTGCTGATTTACTTCCTGTTTTATATCTACTGATGTTTCCTGTCTTAAGTCGTCGTGCTGCTTTAACTCCTGTTTTATATTTACTTATGTTTCCTGTCTAAGGTCGTCGTGCTGCTTTAACTCCTGTTTTATATTTACTGATGTTTCCTGTCTCAGATCGTCGTGCTGCTTTACTTCCTGTTATATATCTACTGATGTTTCCTGTCTCAGATCGTCTTGCTGCTTTAACTCCTGTTTTATATTTACTTATGTTTCCTGTCTTAAGTCATCGTGCTGCTTTAACTCCTGTTTTATATTTACTTATGTTTCCTGTCTTAGGTCGTCGTGCTGCTTTAACTCGTTTTATATTCACTGATGTTTCCTGTCTTAAGTCGTCTTGCTGCTTTAACTCCTGTTTTATATTTACTGATGTTTCCTGTCTTAAGTCGTCTTGCTGCTTTAACTCCTGTTTTATATTTACTTATGTTTCCTGTCTTAGGTCTTCGTGCTGCTTTAACTCCTGTTTTATATTTACTGATGTTTCCTGTCTCAGATCGTCGTGCTGCTTTACTTCCTGTTATATATCTACTGATGTTTCCTGTCTCAGATCGTCTTGCTGCTTTAACTCCTGTTTTATATTTACTTATGTTTCCTGTCTTAAGTCGTCTTGCTGCTTTAACTCCTGTTTTATATTTACTTATGTTTCCTGTCTTAGGTTGTCTTGCTGCTTTAACTCCTGTTTTATATTTACTTATGTTTCCTGTCTTAGGTCATCTTGCTGCTTTACTTCCTGTTTTATATCTACTGATGTTTCCTGTCTCAGGTCGTCTTGCTGCTTTACTTCCTGTTATATATCTACTGATGTTTCCTGTCTTAAGTCGTCGTGCTGCTTTAACTCCCGTTTTATATTTACTTATGTTTCCTGTCTAAGGTCGTCGTGCTGCTTTAACTCCTGTTTTATATTTACTGATGTTTCCTGTCTCAGGTCGTCGTGCTGCTTTAACTCCTCTTTTATATTTACTGATGTTTCCTGTCTCAGGTCGTCGTGCTGCTTTAACTCGTTTTATATTTACTGATGTTTCCTGTCTCAGGTCGTCGTGCTGCTTTAACTCCTGTTTTATATTTACTTGTTTCCTGTCTTAGGTCGTCGTGCTGCTTTAACTCGTTTTATATTTACTGATGTTTCCTGTCTTAAGTCGTCTTGCTGCTTTAACTCCTGTTTTATATTTACTTATGTTTCCTGTCTCAGGTCGTCTTGCTGCTTTAATTCCTGTTTTATATCTACTGATGTTTCCTGTCTCAGGTCGTCTTGCTGCTTTACTTCCTGTTATATATCTACTGATGTTTCCTGTCTTAAGTTGTCATTCTGCTTTAACTCGTTTTATATTTACTGATGTTTCCTGTCTCAGATCGTCGTGCTGCTTTACTTCCTGTTATATATCTACTGATGTTTCCTGTCTCAGATCGTCGTGCTGCTTTACTTCCTGTTATATATCTACTGATGTTTCCTGTCTCAGATCGTCGTGCTGCTTTACTTCCTGTTTTATATTTACTTATGTTTCCTGTCTTAGGTCGTCGTGCTGCTTTAACTCGTTTTATATTCACTGATGTTTCCTGTCTCAGATCGTCTTGCTGCTTTAACTCCTGTTTTATATTTACTTATGTTTCCTGTCTTAAGTCATCGTGCTGCTTTAACTCCTGTTTTATATTTACTTATGTTTCCTGTCTTAGGTCGTCGTGCTGCTTTAACTCGTTTTATATTCACTGATGTTTCCTGTCTTAAGTCGTCTTGCTGCTTTAACTCCTGTTTTATATTTACTTATATTTCCTGTCTTAAGTCGTCTTGCTGCTTTAACTCCTGTTTTATATTTACTGATGTTTCCTGTCTCAGGTCGTCTTGCTGCTTTACTTCCTGTTTTATATCTACTGATGTTTCCTGTCTCAGGTCGTCTTGCTGCTTTACTTCCTGTTATATATCTACTGATGTTTCCTGTCTCAGGTCGTCGTGCTGCTTTACTTCCTGTTATATATCTACTGATGTTTCCTGTCTCAGGTCGTCGTGCTGCTTTAACTCCTGTTTTATATTTACTTATGTTTCCTGTCTCAGATCGTCGTGCTGCTTTACTTCCTGTTATGTATCTACTGATGTTTCCTGTCTCAGGTCGTCTTGCTGCTTTACTTCCTGTTATATATCTACTGATGTTTCCTGTCTCAGGTCGTCGTGCTGCTTTAACTCCTGTTTTATATTTACTGATGTTTCCTGTCTCAGGTCGTCGTGCTGCTTTAACTCCTGTTTTATATTTACTGATGTTTCCTGTCTCAGGTCGTCGTGCTGCTTTAACTCCTGTTTTATATTTACTGATGTTTCCTGTCTCAGGTCGTCGTGCTGCTTTAACTCCTGTTTTATATTTACTGATGTTTCCTGTCTCAGATTGTCGTGCTGCTTTACTTCCTGTTATATATCTACTGATGTTTCCTGTCTCAGATCGTCTTGCTGCTTTAACTCGTTTTATATTTACTGATGTTTCCTGTCTCAGGTCGTCGTGCTGCTTTAACTCCTGTTTTATATTTACTGATGTTTCCTGTCTCAGGTCGTCGTGCTGCTTTAACTCCTGTTTTATATTTACTGATGTTTCCTGTCTTAAGTCGTCTTGCTGCTTTAACTCCTGTTTTATATTTACTTATGTTTCCTGTCTCAGGTCGTCTTGCTGCTTTAATTCCTGTTTTATATCTACTGATGTTTCCTGTCTCAGGTCGTCTTGCTGCTTTACTTCCTGTTATATATCTACTGATGTTTCCTGTCTTAAGTTGTCATTCTGCTTTAACTCGTTTTATATTTACTGATGTTTCCTGTCTCAGATCGTCGTGCTGCTTTACTTCCTGTTATATATCTACTGATGTTTCCTGTCTCAGATCGTCGTGCTGCTTTACTTCCTGTTATATATCTACTGATGTTTCCTGTCTTAAGTCGTCGTGCTGCTTTAACTCCTGTTTTATATTTACTTATGTTTCCTGTCTCAGGTCGTCTTGCTGATTTACTTCCTGTTTTATATCTACTGATGTTTCCTGTCTTAAGTCGTCGTGCTGCTTTAACTCCTGTTTTATATTTACTTATGTTTCCTGTCTAAGGTCGTCGTGCTGCTTTAACTCCTGTTTTATATTTACTGATGTTTCCTGTCTCAGATCGTCGTGCTGCTTTACTTCCTGTTATATATCTACTGATGTTTCCTGTCTCAGATCGTCTTGCTGCTTTAACTCCTGTTTTATATTTACTTATGTTTCCTGTCTTAAGTCATCGTGCTGCTTTAACTCCTGTTTTATATTTACTTATGTTTCCTGTCTTAGGTCGTCGTGCTGCTTTAACTCGTTTTATATTCACTGATGTTTCCTGTCTTAAGTCGTCTTGCTGCTTTAACTCCTGTTTTATATTTACTGATGTTTCCTGTCTTAAGTCGTCTTGCTGCTTTAACTCCTGTTTTATATTTACTTATGTTTCCTGTCTTAGGTCTTCGTGCTGCTTTAACTCCTGTTTTATATTTACTGATGTTTCCTGTCTCAGATCGTCGTGCTGCTTTACTTCCTGTTATATATCTACTGATGTTTCCTGTCTCAGATCGTCTTGCTGCTTTAACTCCTGTTTTATATTTACTTATGTTTCCTGTCTTAAGTCGTCTTGCTGCTTTAACTCCTGTTTTATATTTACTTATGTTTCCTGTCTTAGGTTGTCTTGCTGCTTTAACTCCTGTTTTATATTTACTTATGTTTCCTGTCTTAGGTCATCTTGCTGCTTTACTTCCTGTTTTATATCTACTGATGTTTCCTGTCTCAGGTCGTCTTGCTGCTTTACTTCCTGTTATATATCTACTGATGTTTCCTGTCTTAAGTCGTCGTGCTGCTTTAACTCCCGTTTTATATTTACTTATGTTTCCTGTCTAAGGTCGTCGTGCTGCTTTAACTCCTGTTTTATATTTACTGATGTTTCCTGTCTCAGGTCGTCGTGCTGCTTTAACTCCTCTTTTATATTTACTGATGTTTCCTGTCTCAGGTCGTCGTGCTGCTTTAACTCGTTTTATATTTACTGATGTTTCCTGTCTCAGGTCGTCGTGCTGCTTTAACTCCTGTTTTATATTTACTTGTTTCCTGTCTTAGGTCGTCGTGCTGCTTTAACTCGTTTTATATTTACTGATGTTTCCTGTCTTAAGTCGTCTTGCTGCTTTAACTCCTGTTTTATATTTACTTATGTTTCCTGTCTCAGGTCGTCTTGCTGCTTTAATTCCTGTTTTATATCTACTGATGTTTCCTGTCTCAGGTCGTCTTGCTGCTTTACTTCCTGTTATATATCTACTGATGTTTCCTGTCTTAAGTTGTCATTCTGCTTTAACTCGTTTTATATTTACTGATGTTTCCTGTCTCAGATCGTCGTGCTGCTTTACTTCCTGTTATATATCTACTGATGTTTCCTGTCTCAGATCGTCGTGCTGCTTTACTTCCTGTTATATATCTACTGATGTTTCCTGTCTTAAGTCGTCGTGCTGCTTTAACTCCTGTTTTATATTTACTTATGTTTCCTGTCTCAGGTCGTCTTGCTGATTTACTTCCTGTTTTATATCTACTGATGTTTCCTGTCTTAAGTCGTCGTGCTGCTTTAACTCCTGTTTTATATTTACTTATGTTTCCTGTCTAAGGTCGTCGTGCTGCTTTAACTCCTGTTTTATATTTACTGATGTTTCCTGTCTCAGATCGTCGTGCTGCTTTACTTCCTGTTATATATCTACTGATGTTTCCTGTCTCAGATCGTCTTGCTGCTTTAACTCCTGTTTTATATTTACTTATGTTTCCTGTCTTAAGTCATCGTGCTGCTTTAACTCCTGTTTTATATTTACTTATGTTTCCTGTCTTAGGTCGTCGTGCTGCTTTAACTCGTTTTATATTCACTGATGTTTCCTGTCTTAAGTCGTCTTGCTGCTTTAACTCCTGTTTTATATTTACTGATGTTTCCTGTCTTAAGTCGTCTTGCTGCTTTAACTCCTGTTTTATATTTACTTATGTTTCCTGTCTTAGGTCTTCGTGCTGCTTTAACTCCTGTTTTATATTTACTGATGTTTCCTGTCTCAGATCGTCGTGCTGCTTTACTTCCTGTTATATATCTACTGATGTTTCCTGTCTCAGATCGTCTTGCTGCTTTAACTCCTGTTTTATATTTACTTATGTTTCCTGTCTTAAGTCGTCTTGCTGCTTTAACTCCTGTTTTATATTTACTTATGTTTCCTGTCTTAGGTTGTCTTGCTGCTTTAACTCCTGTTTTATATTTACTTATGTTTCCTGTCTTAGGTCATCTTGCTGCTTTACTTCCTGTTTTATATCTACTGATGTTTCCTGTCTCAGGTCGTCTTGCTGCTTTACTTCCTGTTATATATCTACTGATGTTTCCTGTCTTAAGTCGTCGTGCTGCTTTAACTCCCGTTTTATATTTACTTATGTTTCCTGTCTAAGGTCGTCGTGCTGCTTTAACTCCTGTTTTATATTTACTGATGTTTCCTGTCTCAGGTCGTCGTGCTGCTTTAACTCCTCTTTTATATTTACTGATGTTTCCTGTCTCAGGTCGTCGTGCTGCTTTAACTCGTTTTATATTTACTGATGTTTCCTGTCTCAGGTCGTCGTGCTGCTTTAACTCCTGTTTTATATTTACTTGTTTCCTGTCTTAGGTCGTCGTGCTGCTTTAACTCGTTTTATATTTACTGATGTTTCCTGTCTTAAGTCGTCTTGCTGCTTTAACTCCTGTTTTATATTTACTTATGTTTCCTGTCTCAGGTCGTCTTGCTGCTTTAATTCCTGTTTTATATCTACTGATGTTTCCTGTCTCAGGTCGTCTTGCTGCTTTACTTCCTGTTATATATCTACTGATGTTTCCTGTCTTAAGTTGTCATTCTGCTTTAACTCGTTTTATATTTACTGATGTTTCCTGTCTCAGATCGTCGTGCTGCTTTACTTCCTGTTATATATCTACTGATGTTTCCTGTCTCAGATCGTCGTGCTGCTTTACTTCCTGTTATATATCTACTGATGTTTCCTGTCTTAAGTCGTCGTGCTGCTTTAACTCCTGTTTTATATTTACTTATGTTTCCTGTCTCAGGTCGTCTTGCTGATTTACTTCCTGTTTTATATCTACTGATGTTTCCTGTCTTAAGTCGTCGTGCTGCTTTAACTCCTGTTTTATATTTACTTATGTTTCCTGTCTAAGGTCGTCGTGCTGCTTTAACTCCTGTTTTATATTTACTGATGTTTCCTGTCTCAGGTCGTCGTGCTGCTTTAACTCCTCTTTTATATTTACTGATGTTTCCTGTCTCAGGTCGTCGTGCTGCTTTAACTCGTTTTATATTTACTGATGTTTCCTGTCTCAGGTCGTCGTGCTGCTTTAACTCCTGTTTTATATTTACTTGTTTCCTGTCTTAGGTCGTCGTGCTGCTTTAACTCGTTTTATATTTACTGATGTTTCCTGTCTTAAGTCGTCTTGCTGCTTTAACTCCTGTTTTATATTTACTTATGTTTCCTGTCTCAGGTCGTCTTGCTGCTTTAATTCCTGTTTTATATCTACTGATGTTTCCTGTCTCAGGTCGTCTTGCTGCTTTACTTCCTGTTATATATCTACTGATGTTTCCTGTCTTAAGTTGTCATTCTGCTTTAACTCGTTTTATATTTACTGATGTTTCCTGTCTCAGATCGTCGTGCTGCTTTACTTCCTGTTATATATCTACTGATGTTTCCTGTCTCAGATCGTCGTGCTGCTTTACTTCCTGTTATATATCTACTGATGTTTCCTGTCTTAAGTCGTCGTGCTGCTTTAACTCCTGTTTTATATTTACTTATGTTTCCTGTCTCAGGTCGTCTTGCTGATTTACTTCCTGTTTTATATCTACTGATGTTTCCTGTCTTAAGTCGTCGTGCTGCTTTAACTCCTGTTTTATATTTACTTATGTTTCCTGTCTAAGGTCGTCGTGCTGCTTTAACTCCTGTTTTATATTTACTGATGTTTCCTGTCTCAGATCGTCGTGCTGCTTTACTTCCTGTTATATATCTACTGATGTTTCCTGTCTCAGATCGTCTTGCTGCTTTAACTCCTGTTTTATATTTACTTATGTTTCCTGTCTTAAGTCATCGTGCTGCTTTAACTCCTGTTTTATATTTACTTATGTTTCCTGTCTTAGGTCGTCGTGCTGCTTTAACTCGTTTTATATTCACTGATGTTTCCTGTCTTAAGTCGTCTTGCTGCTTTAACTCCTGTTTTATATTTACTGATGTTTCCTGTCTTAAGTCGTCTTGCTGCTTTAACTCCTGTTTTATATTTACTTATGTTTCCTGTCTTAGGTCTTCGTGCTGCTTTAACTCCTGTTTTATATTTACTGATGTTTCCTGTCTCAGATCGTCGTGCTGCTTTACTTCCTGTTATATATCTACTGATGTTTCCTGTCTCAGATCGTCTTGCTGCTTTAACTCCTGTTTTATATTTACTTATGTTTCCTGTCTTAAGTCGTCTTGCTGCTTTAACTCCTGTTTTATATTTACTTATGTTTCCTGTCTTAGGTTGTCTTGCTGCTTTAACTCCTGTTTTATATTTACTTATGTTTCCTGTCTTAGGTCATCTTGCTGCTTTACTTCCTGTTTTATATCTACTGATGTTTCCTGTCTCAGGTCGTCTTGCTGCTTTACTTCCTGTTATATATCTACTGATGTTTCCTGTCTTAAGTCGTCGTGCTGCTTTAACTCCCGTTTTATATTTACTTATGTTTCCTGTCTAAGGTCGTCGTGCTGCTTTAACTCCTGTTTTATATTTACTGATGTTTCCTGTCTCAGGTCGTCGTGCTGCTTTAACTCCTCTTTTATATTTACTGATGTTTCCTGTCTCAGGTCGTCGTGCTGCTTTAACTCGTTTTATATTTACTGATGTTTCCTGTCTCAGGTCGTCGTGCTGCTTTAACTCCTGTTTTATATTTACTTGTTTCCTGTCTTAGGTCGTCGTGCTGCTTTAACTCGTTTTATATTTACTGATGTTTCCTGTCTTAAGTCGTCTTGCTGCTTTAACTCCTGTTTTATATTTACTTATGTTTCCTGTCTCAGGTCGTCTTGCTGCTTTAATTCCTGTTTTATATCTACTGATGTTTCCTGTCTCAGGTCGTCTTGCTGCTTTACTTCCTGTTATATATCTACTGATGTTTCCTGTCTTAAGTTGTCATTCTGCTTTAACTCGTTTTATATTTACTGATGTTTCCTGTCTCAGATCGTCGTGCTGCTTTACTTCCTGTTATATATCTACTGATGTTTCCTGTCTCAGATCGTCGTGCTGCTTTACTTCCTGTTATATATCTACTGATGTTTCCTGTCTTAAGTCGTCGTGCTGCTTTAACTCCTGTTTTATATTTACTTATGTTTCCTGTCTCAGGTCGTCTTGCTGATTTACTTCCTGTTTTATATCTACTGATGTTTCCTGTCTTAAGTCGTCGTGCTGCTTTAACTCCTGTTTTATATTTACTTATGTTTCCTGTCTAAGGTCGTCGTGCTGCTTTAACTCCTGTTTTATATTTACTGATGTTTCCTGTCTCAGATCGTCGTGCTGCTTTACTTCCTGTTATATATCTACTGATGTTTCCTGTCTCAGATCGTCTTGCTGCTTTAACTCCTGTTTTATATTTACTTATGTTTCCTGTCTTAAGTCATCGTGCTGCTTTAACTCCTGTTTTATATTTACTTATGTTTCCTGTCTTAGGTCGTCGTGCTGCTTTAACTCGTTTTATATTCACTGATGTTTCCTGTCTTAAGTCGTCTTGCTGCTTTAACTCCTGTTTTATATTTACTGATGTTTCCTGTCTTAAGTCGTCTTGCTGCTTTAACTCCTGTTTTATATTTACTTATGTTTCCTGTCTTAGGTCTTCGTGCTGCTTTAACTCCTGTTTTATATTTACTGATGTTTCCTGTCTCAGATCGTCGTGCTGCTTTACTTCCTGTTATATATCTACTGATGTTTCCTGTCTCAGATCGTCTTGCTGCTTTAACTCCTGTTTTATATTTACTTATGTTTCCTGTCTTAAGTCATCGTGCTGCTTTAACTCCTGTTTTATATTTACTTATGTTTCCTGTCTTAAGTCATCGTGCTGCTTTAACTCCTGTTTTATATTTACTTATGTTTCCTGTCTTAGGTCGTCGTGCTGCTTTAACTCGTTTTATATTCACTGATGTTTCCTGTCTCAGATCGTCTTGCTGCTTTAACTCCTGTTTTATATTTACTTATGTTTCCTGTCTTAAGTCATCGTGCTGCTTTAACTCCTGTTTTATATTTACTTATGTTTCCTGTCTTAGGTCGTCGTGCTGCTTTAACTCGTTTTATATTCACTGATGTTTCCTGTCTTAAGTCGTCTTGCTGCTTTAACTCCTGTTTTATATTTACTTATATTTCCTGTCTTAAGTCGTCTTGCTGCTTTAACTCCTGTTTTATATTTACTGATGTTTCCTGTCTCAGGTCGTCTTGCTGCTTTACTTCCTGTTTTATATCTACTGATGTTTCCTGTCTCAGGTCGTCTTGCTGCTTTACTTCCTGTTATATATCTACTGATGTTTCCTGTCTCAGATCGTCTTGCTGCTTTAACTCCTGTTTTATATTTACTTATGTTTCCTGTCTTAAGTCGTCTTGCTGCTTTAACTCCTGTTTTATATTTACTTATGTTTCCTGTCTTAGGTTGTCTTGCTGCTTTAACTCCTGTTTTATATTTACTTATGTTTCCTGTCTTAGGTCATCTTGCTGCTTTACTTCCTGTTTTATATCTACTGATGTTTCCTGTCTCAGGTCGTCTTGCTGCTTTACTTCCTGTTATATATCTACTGATGTTTCCTGTCTTAAGTCGTCGTGCTGCTTTAACTCCCGTTTTATATTTACTTATGTTTCCTGTCTAAGGTCGTCGTGCTGCTTTAACTCCTGTTTTATATTTACTGATGTTTCCTGTCTCAGGTCGTCGTGCTGCTTTAACTCCTCTTTTATATTTACTGATGTTTCCTGTCTCAGGTCGTCGTGCTGCTTTAACTCGTTTTATATTTACTGATGTTTCCTGTCTCAGGTCGTCGTGCTGCTTTAACTCCTGTTTTATATTTACTTGTTTCCTGTCTTAGGTCGTCGTGCTGCTTTAACTCGTTTTATATTTACTGATGTTTCCTGTCTTAAGTCGTCTTGCTGCTTTAACTCCTGTTTTATATTTACTTATGTTTCCTGTCTCAGGTCGTCTTGCTGCTTTAATTCCTGTTTTATATCTACTGATGTTTCCTGTCTCAGGTCGTCTTGCTGCTTTACTTCCTGTTATATATCTACTGATGTTTCCTGTCTTAAGTTGTCATTCTGCTTTAACTCGTTTTATATTTACTGATGTTTCCTGTCTCAGATCGTCGTGCTGCTTTACTTCCTGTTATATATCTACTGATGTTTCCTGTCTCAGATCGTCGTGCTGCTTTACTTCCTGTTATATATCTACTGATGTTTCCTGTCTTAAGTCGTCGTGCTGCTTTAACTCCTGTTTTATATTTACTTATGTTTCCTGTCTCAGGTCGTCTTGCTGATTTACTTCCTGTTTTATATCTACTGATGTTTCCTGTCTTAAGTCGTCGTGCTGCTTTAACTCCTGTTTTATATTTACTTATGTTTCCTGTCTAAGGTCGTCGTGCTGCTTTAACTCCTGTTTTATATTTACTGATGTTTCCTGTCTCAGGTCGTCGTGCTGCTTTAACTCCTCTTTTATATTTACTGATGTTTCCTGTCTCAGGTCGTCGTGCTGCTTTAACTCGTTTTATATTTACTGATGTTTCCTGTCTTAAGTCGTCTTGCTGCTTTAACTCCTGTTTTATATTTACTTATGTTTCCTGTCTCAGGTCGTCTTGCTGCTTTAATTCCTGTTTTATATCTACTGATGTTTCCTGTCTCAGGTCGTCTTGCTGCTTTACTTCCTGTTATATATCTACTGATGTTTCCTGTCTTAAGTTGTCATTCTGCTTTAACTCGTTTTATATTTACTGATGTTTCCTGTCTCAGATCGTCGTGCTGCTTTACTTCCTGTTATATATCTACTGATGTTTCCTGTCTCAGATCGTCGTGCTGCTTTACTTTCTGTTATATATCTACTGATGTTTCCTGTCTTAAGTCGTCGTGCTGCTTTAACTCCTGTTTTATATTTACTTATGTTTCCTGTCTCAGGTCGTCTTGCTGATTTACTTCCTGTTTTATATCTACTGATGTTTCCTGTCTTAAGTCGTCGTGCTGCTTTAACTCCTGTTTTATATTTACTTATGTTTCCTGTCTAAGGTCGTCGTGCTGCTTTAACTCCTGTTTTATATTTACTGATGTTTCCTGTCTCAGATCGTCGTGCTGCTTTACTTCCTGTTATATATCTACTGATGTTTCCTGTCTCAGATCGTCTTGCTGCTTTAACTCCTGTTTTATATTTACTTATGTTTCCTGTCTTAAGTCATCGTGCTGCTTTAACTCCTGTTTTATATTTACTTATGTTTCCTGTCTTAGGTCGTCGTGCTGCTTTAACTCGTTTTATATTCACTGATGTTTCCTGTCTTAAGTCGTCTTGCTGCTTTAACTCCTGTTTTATATTTACTGATGTTTCCTGTCTTAAGTCGTCTTGCTGCTTTAACTCCTGTTTTATATTTACTTATGTTTCCTGTCTTAGGTCTTCGTGCTGCTTTAACTCCTGTTTTATATTTACTGATGTTTCCTGTCTCAGATCGTCGTGCTGCTTTACTTCCTGTTATATATCTACTGATGTTTCCTGTCTCAGATCGTCTTGCTGCTTTAACTCCTGTTTTATATTTACTTATGTTTCCTGTCTTAAGTCGTCTTGCTGCTTTAACTCCTGTTTTATATTTACTTATGTTTCCTGTCTTAGGTTGTCTTGCTGCTTTAACTCCTGTTTTATATTTACTTATGTTTCCTGTCTTAGGTCGTCGTGCTGCTTTAACTCGTTTTATATTCACTGATGTTTCCTGTCTCAGATCGTCTTGCTGCTTTAACTCCTGTTTTATATTTACTTATGTTTCCTGTCTTAAGTCATCGTGCTGCTTTAACTCCTGTTTTATATTTACTTATGTTTCCTGTCTTAGGTCGTCGTGCTGCTTTAACTCGTTTTATATTCACTGATGTTTCCTGTCTTAAGTCGTCTTGCTGCTTTAACTCCTGTTTTATATTTACTTATATTTCCTGTCTTAAGTCGTCTTGCTGCTTTAACTCCTGTTTTATATTTACTGATGTTTCCTGTCTCAGGTCGTCTTGCTGCTTTACTTCCTGTTTTATATCTACTGATGTTTCCTGTCTCAGGTCGTCTTGCTGCTTTACTTCCTGTTATATATCTACTGATGTTTCCTGTCTTAAGTTGTCATTCTGCTTTAACTCGTTTTATATTTACTGATGTTTCCTGTCTCAGATCGTCGTGCTGCTTTACTTCCTGTTATATATCTACTGATGTTTCCTGTCTCAGATCGTCGTGCTGCTTTACTTTCTGTTATATATCTACTGATGTTTCCTGTCTTAAGTCGTCGTGCTGCTTTAACTCCTGTTTTATATTTACTTATGTTTCCTGTCTCAGGTCGTCTTGCTGATTTACTTCCTGTTTTATATCTACTGATGTTTCCTGTCTTAAGTCGTCGTGCTGCTTTAACTCCTGTTTTATATTTACTTATGTTTCCTGTCTAAGGTCGTCGTGCTGCTTTAACTCCTGTTTTATATTTACTGATGTTTCCTGTCTCAGATCGTCGTGCTGCTTTACTTCCTGTTATATATCTACTGATGTTTCCTGTCTCAGATCGTCTTGCTGCTTTAACTCCTGTTTTATATTTACTTATGTTTCCTGTCTTAAGTCATCGTGCTGCTTTAACTCCTGTTTTATATTTACTTATGTTTCCTGTCTTAGGTCGTCGTGCTGCTTTAACTCGTTTTATATTCACTGATGTTTCCTGTCTTAAGTCGTCTTGCTGCTTTAACTCCTGTTTTATATTTACTGATGTTTCCTGTCTTAAGTCGTCTTGCTGCTTTAACTCCTGTTTTATATTTACTTATGTTTCCTGTCTTAGGTCTTCGTGCTGCTTTAACTCCTGTTTTATATTTACTGATGTTTCCTGTCTCAGATCGTCGTGCTGCTTTACTTCCTGTTATATATCTACTGATGTTTCCTGTCTCAGATCGTCTTGCTGCTTTAACTCCTGTTTTATATTTACTTATGTTTCCTGTCTTAAGTCGTCTTGCTGCTTTAACTCCTGTTTTATATTTACTTATGTTTCCTGTCTTAGGTTGTCTTGCTGCTTTAACTCCTGTTTTATATTTACTTATGTTTCCTGTCTTAGGTCGTCGTGCTGCTTTAACTCGTTTTATATTCACTGATGTTTCCTGTCTCAGATCGTCTTGCTGCTTTAACTCCTGTTTTATATTTACTTATGTTTCCTGTCTTAAGTCATCGTGCTGCTTTAACTCCTGTTTTATATTTACTTATGTTTCCTGTCTTAGGTCGTCGTGCTGCTTTAACTCGTTTTATATTCACTGATGTTTCCTGTCTTAAGTCGTCTTGCTGCTTTAACTCCTGTTTTATATTTACTTATATTTCCTGTCTTAAGTCGTCTTGCTGCTTTAACTCCTGTTTTATATTTACTGATGTTTCCTGTCTCAGGTCGTCTTGCTGCTTTACTTCCTGTTTTATATCTACTGATGTTTCCTGTCTCAGGTCGTCTTGCTGCTTTACTTCCTGTTATATATCTACTGATGTTTCCTGTCTCAGATCGTCTTGCTGCTTTAACTCCTGTTTTATATTTACTTATGTTTCCTGTCTTAAGTCGTCTTGCTGCTTTAACTCCTGTTTTATATTTACTTATGTTTCCTGTCTTAGGTTGTCTTGCTGCTTTAACTCCTGTTTTATATTTACTTATGTTTCCTGTCTTAGGTCATCTTGCTGCTTTACTTCCTGTTTTATATCTACTGATGTTTCCTGTCTCAGGTCGTCTTGCTGCTTTACTTCCTGTTATATATCTACTGATGTTTCCTGTCTTAAGTCGTCGTGCTGCTTTAACTCCCGTTTTATATTTACTTATGTTTCCTGTCTAAGGTCGTCGTGCTGCTTTAACTCCTGTTTTATATTTACTGATGTTTCCTGTCTCAGGTCGTCGTGCTGCTTTAACTCCTCTTTTATATTTACTGATGTTTCCTGTCTCAGGTCGTCGTGCTGCTTTAACTCGTTTTATATTTACTGATGTTTCCTGTCTCAGGTCGTCGTGCTGCTTTAACTCCTGTTTTATATTTACTTGTTTCCTGTCTTAGGTCGTCGTGCTGCTTTAACTCGTTTTATATTTACTGATGTTTCCTGTCTTAAGTCGTCTTGCTGCTTTAACTCCTGTTTTATATTTACTTATGTTTCCTGTCTCAGGTCGTCTTGCTGCTTTAATTCCTGTTTTATATCTACTGATGTTTCCTGTCTCAGGTCGTCTTGCTGCTTTACTTCCTGTTATATATCTACTGATGTTTCCTGTCTTAAGTTGTCATTCTGCTTTAACTCGTTTTATATTTACTGATGTTTCCTGTCTCAGATCGTCGTGCTGCTTTACTTCCTGTTATATATCTACTGATGTTTCCTGTCTCAGATCGTCGTGCTGCTTTACTTCCTGTTATATATCTACTGATGTTTCCTGTCTTAAGTCGTCGTGCTGCTTTAACTCCTGTTTTATATTTACTTATGTTTCCTGTCTCAGGTCGTCTTGCTGATTTACTTCCTGTTTTATATCTACTGATGTTTCCTGTCTTAAGTCGTCGTGCTGCTTTAACTCCTGTTTTATATTTACTTATGTTTCCTGTCTAAGGTCGTCGTGCTGCTTTAACTCCTGTTTTATATTTACTGATGTTTCCTGTCTCAGGTCGTCGTGCTGCTTTAACTCCTCTTTTATATTTACTGATGTTTCCTGTCTCAGGTCGTCGTGCTGCTTTAACTCGTTTTATATTTACTGATGTTTCCTGTCTCAGGTCGTCGTGCTGCTTTAACTCCTGTTTTATATTTACTTGTTTCCTGTCTTAGGTCGTCGTGCTGCTTTAACTCGTTTTATATTTACTGATGTTTCCTGTCTTAAGTCGTCTTGCTGCTTTAACTCCTGTTTTATATTTACTTATGTTTCCTGTCTCAGGTCGTCTTGCTGCTTTAATTCCTGTTTTATATCTACTGATGTTTCCTGTCTCAGGTCGTCTTGCTGCTTTACTTCCTGTTATATATCTACTGATGTTTCCTGTCTTAAGTTGTCATTCTGCTTTAACTCGTTTTATATTTACTGATGTTTCCTGTCTCAGATCGTCGTGCTGCTTTACTTCCTGTTATATATCTACTGATGTTTCCTGTCTCAGATCGTCGTGCTGCTTTACTTCCTGTTATATATCTACTGATGTTTCCTGTCTTAAGTCGTCGTGCTGCTTTAACTCCTGTTTTATATTTACTTATGTTTCCTGTCTCAGGTCGTCTTGCTGATTTACTTCCTGTTTTATATCTACTGATGTTTCCTGTCTTAAGTCGTCGTGCTGCTTTAACTCCTGTTTTATATTTACTTATGTTTCCTGTCTAAGGTCGTCGTGCTGCTTTAACTCCTGTTTTATATTTACTGATGTTTCCTGTCTCAGATCGTCGTGCTGCTTTACTTCCTGTTATATATCTACTGATGTTTCCTGTCTCAGATCGTCTTGCTGCTTTAACTCCTGTTTTATATTTACTTATGTTTCCTGTCTTAAGTCATCGTGCTGCTTTAACTCCTGTTTTATATTTACTTATGTTTCCTGTCTTAGGTCGTCGTGCTGCTTTAACTCGTTTTATATTCACTGATGTTTCCTGTCTTAAGTCGTCTTGCTGCTTTAACTCCTGTTTTATATTTACTGATGTTTCCTGTCTTAAGTCGTCTTGCTGCTTTAACTCCTGTTTTATATTTACTTATGTTTCCTGTCTTAGGTCTTCGTGCTGCTTTAACTCCTGTTTTATATTTACTGATGTTTCCTGTCTCAGATCGTCGTGCTGCTTTACTTCCTGTTATATATCTACTGATGTTTCCTGTCTCAGATCGTCTTGCTGCTTTAACTCCTGTTTTATATTTACTTATGTTTCCTGTCTTAAGTCGTCTTGCTGCTTTAACTCCTGTTTTATATTTACTTATGTTTCCTGTCTTAGGTTGTCTTGCTGCTTTAACTCCTGTTTTATATTTACTTATGTTTCCTGTCTTAGGTCATCTTGCTGCTTTACTTCCTGTTTTATATCTACTGATGTTTCCTGTCTCAGGTCGTCTTGCTGCTTTACTTCCTGTTATATATCTACTGATGTTTCCTGTCTTAAGTCGTCGTGCTGCTTTAACTCCCGTTTTATATTTACTTATGTTTCCTGTCTAAGGTCGTCGTGCTGCTTTAACTCCTGTTTTATATTTACTGATGTTTCCTGTCTCAGGTCGTCGTGCTGCTTTAACTCCTCTTTTATATTTACTGATGTTTCCTGTCTCAGGTCGTCGTGCTGCTTTAACTCGTTTTATATTTACTGATGTTTCCTGTCTCAGGTCGTCGTGCTGCTTTAACTCCTGTTTTATATTTACTTGTTTCCTGTCTTAGGTCGTCGTGCTGCTTTAACTCGTTTTATATTTACTGATGTTTCCTGTCTTAAGTCGTCTTGCTGCTTTAACTCCTGTTTTATATTTACTTATGTTTCCTGTCTCAGGTCGTCTTGCTGCTTTAATTCCTGTTTTATATCTACTGATGTTTCCTGTCTCAGGTCGTCTTGCTGCTTTACTTCCTGTTATATATCTACTGATGTTTCCTGTCTTAAGTTGTCATTCTGCTTTAACTCGTTTTATATTTACTGATGTTTCCTGTCTCAGATCGTCGTGCTGCTTTACTTCCTGTTATATATCTACTGATGTTTCCTGTCTCAGATCGTCGTGCTGCTTTACTTCCTGTTATATATCTACTGATGTTTCCTGTCTTAAGTCGTCGTGCTGCTTTAACTCCTGTTTTATATTTACTTATGTTTCCTGTCTCAGGTCGTCTTGCTGATTTACTTCCTGTTTTATATCTACTGATGTTTCCTGTCTTAAGTCGTCGTGCTGCTTTAACTCCTGTTTTATATTTACTTATGTTTCCTGTCTAAGGTCGTCGTGCTGCTTTAACTCCTGTTTTATATTTACTGATGTTTCCTGTCTCAGATCGTCGTGCTGCTTTACTTCCTGTTATATATCTACTGATGTTTCCTGTCTCAGATCGTCTTGCTGCTTTAACTCCTGTTTTATATTTACTTATGTTTCCTGTCTTAAGTCATCGTGCTGCTTTAACTCCTGTTTTATATTTACTTATGTTTCCTGTCTTAGGTCGTCGTGCTGCTTTAACTCGTTTTATATTCACTGATGTTTCCTGTCTTAAGTCGTCTTGCTGCTTTAACTCCTGTTTTATATTTACTGATGTTTCCTGTCTTAAGTCGTCTTGCTGCTTTAACTCCTGTTTTATATTTACTTATGTTTCCTGTCTTAGGTCTTCGTGCTGCTTTAACTCCTGTTTTATATTTACTGATGTTTCCTGTCTCAGATCGTCGTGCTGCTTTACTTCCTGTTATATATCTACTGATGTTTCCTGTCTCAGATCGTCTTGCTGCTTTAACTCCTGTTTTATATTTACTTATGTTTCCTGTCTTAAGTCATCGTGCTGCTTTAACTCCTGTTTTATATTTACTTATGTTTCCTGTCTTAAGTCATCGTGCTGCTTTAACTCCTGTTTTATATTTACTTATGTTTCCTGTCTTAGGTCGTCGTGCTGCTTTAACTCGTTTTATATTCACTGATGTTTCCTGTCTCAGATCGTCTTGCTGCTTTAACTCCTGTTTTATATTTACTTATGTTTCCTGTCTTAAGTCATCGTGCTGCTTTAACTCCTGTTTTATATTTACTTATGTTTCCTGTCTTAGGTCGTCGTGCTGCTTTAACTCGTTTTATATTCACTGATGTTTCCTGTCTTAAGTCGTCTTGCTGCTTTAACTCCTGTTTTATATTTACTTATATTTCCTGTCTTAAGTCGTCTTGCTGCTTTAACTCCTGTTTTATATTTACTGATGTTTCCTGTCTCAGGTCGTCTTGCTGCTTTACTTCCTGTTTTATATCTACTGATGTTTCCTGTCTCAGGTCGTCTTGCTGCTTTACTTCCTGTTATATATCTACTGATGTTTCCTGTCTCAGGTCGTCGTGCTGCTTTACTTCCTGTTATATATCTACTGATGTTTCCTGTCTCAGGTCGTCGTGCTGCTTTAACTCCTGTTTTATATTTACTTATGTTTCCTGTCTCAGATCGTCGTGCTGCTTTACTTCCTGTTATGTATCTACTGATGTTTCCTGTCTCAGGTCGTCTTGCTGCTTTACTTCCTGTTATATATCTACTGATGTTTCCTGTCTCAGGTCGTCGTGCTGCTTTAACTCCTGTTTTATATTTACTTATGTTTCCTGTCTAAGGTCGTCGTGCTGCTTTAACTCCTGTTTTATATTTACTGATGTTTCCTGTCTCAGGTCGTCGTGCTGCTTTAACTCCTGTTTTATATTTACTGATGTTTCCTGTCTCAGGTCGTCGTGCTGCTTTAACTCCTGTTTTATATTTACTGATGTTTCCTGTCTCAGGTCGTCGTGCTGCTTTAACTCCTGTTTTATATTTACTGATGTTTCCTGTCTCAGATTGTCGTGCTGCTTTACTTCCTGTTATATATCTACTGATGTTTCCTGTCTCAGATCGTCTTGCTGCTTTAACTCGTTTTATATTTACTGATGTTTCCTGTCTCAGGTCGTCGTGCTGCTTTAACTCCTGTTTTATATTTACTGATGTTTCCTGTCTCAGGTCGTCGTGCTGCTTTAACTCCTGTTTTATATTTACTGATGTTTCCTGTCTTAAGTCGTCTTGCTGCTTTAACTCCTGTTTTATATTTACTTATGTTTCCTGTCTCAGGTCGTCTTGCTGCTTTAATTCCTGTTTTATATCTACTGATGTTTCCTGTCTCAGGTCGTCTTGCTGCTTTACTTCCTGTTATATATCTACTGATGTTTCCTGTCTTAAGTTGTCATTCTGCTTTAACTCGTTTTATATTTACTGATGTTTCCTGTCTCAGATCGTCGTGCTGCTTTACTTCCTGTTATATATCTACTGATGTTTCCTGTCTCAGATCGTCGTGCTGCTTTACTTCCTGTTATATATCTACTGATGTTTCCTGTCTTAAGTCGTCGTGCTGCTTTAACTCCTGTTTTATATTTACTTATGTTTCCTGTCTCAGGTCGTCTTGCTGATTTACTTCCTGTTTTATATCTACTGATGTTTCCTGTCTTAAGTCGTCGTGCTGCTTTAACTCCTGTTTTATATTTACTTATGTTTCCTGTCTTAAGTCATCGTGCTGCTTTAACTCCTGTTTTATATTTACTTATGTTTCCTGTCTTAGGTCGTCGTGCTGCTTTAACTCGTTTTATATTCACTGATGTTTCCTGTCTTAAGTCGTCTTGCTGCTTTAACTCCTGTTTTATATTTACTTATGTTTCCTGTCTTAAGTCATCGTGCTGCTTTAACTCCTGTTTTATATTTACTTATGTTTCCTGTCTTAGGTCGTCGTGCTGCTTTAACTCGTTTTATATTCACTGATGTTTCCTGTCTCAGATCGTCTTGCTGCTTTAACTCCTGTTTTATATTTACTTATGTTTCCTGTCTTAAGTCATCGTGCTGCTTTAACTCCTGTTTTATATTTACTTATGTTTCCTGTCTTAGGTCGTCGTGCTGCTTTAACTCGTTTTATATTCACTGATGTTTCCTGTCTTAAGTCGTCTTGCTGCTTTAACTCCTGTTTTATATTTACTTATATTTCCTGTCTTAAGTCGTCTTGCTGCTTTAACTCCTGTTTTATATTTACTGATGTTTCCTGTCTCAGGTCGTCTTGCTGCTTTACTTCCTGTTTTATATCTACTGATGTTTCCTGTCTCAGGTCGTCTTGCTGCTTTACTTCCTGTTATATATCTACTGATGTTTCCTGTCTCAGGTCGTCGTGCTGCTTTACTTCCTGTTATATATCTACTGATGTTTCCTGTCTCAGGTCGTCGTGCTGCTTTAACTCCTGTTTTATATTTACTTATGTTTCCTGTCTCAGATCGTCGTGCTGCTTTACTTCCTGTTATGTATCTACTGATGTTTCCTGTCTCAGGTCGTCTTGCTGCTTTACTTCCTGTTATATATCTACTGATGTTTCCTGTCTCAGGTCGTCGTGCTGCTTTAACTCCTGTTTTATATTTACTTATGTTTCCTGTCTAAGGTCGTCGTGCTGCTTTAACTCCTGTTTTATATTTACTGATGTTTCCTGTCTCAGGTCGTCGTGCTGCTTTAACTCCTGTTTTATATTTACTGATGTTTCCTGTCTCAGGTCGTCGTGCTGCTTTAACTCCTGTTTTATATTTACTGATGTTTCCTGTCTCAGGTCGTCGTGCTGCTTTAACTCCTGTTTTATATTTACTGATGTTTCCTGTCTCAGATTGTCGTGCTGCTTTACTTCCTGTTATATATCTACTGATGTTTCCTGTCTCAGATCGTCTTGCTGCTTTAACTCGTTTTATATTTACTGATGTTTCCTGTCTCAGGTCGTCGTGCTGCTTTAACTCCTGTTTTATATTTACTGATGTTTCCTGTCTCAGGTCGTCGTGCTGCTTTAACTCCTGTTTTATATTTACTGATGTTTCCTGTCTTAAGTCGTCTTGCTGCTTTAACTCCTGTTTTATATTTACTTATGTTTCCTGTCTCAGGTCGTCTTGCTGCTTTAATTCCTGTTTTATATCTACTGATGTTTCCTGTCTCAGGTCGTCTTGCTGCTTTACTTCCTGTTATATATCTACTGATGTTTCCTGTCTTAAGTTGTCATTCTGCTTTAACTCGTTTTATATTTACTGATGTTTCCTGTCTCAGATCGTCGTGCTGCTTTACTTCCTGTTATATATCTACTGATGTTTCCTGTCTCAGATCGTCGTGCTGCTTTACTTCCTGTTATATATCTACTGATGTTTCCTGTCTTAAGTCGTCGTGCTGCTTTAACTCCTGTTTTATATTTACTTATGTTTCCTGTCTCAGGTCGTCTTGCTGATTTACTTCCTGTTTTATATCTACTGATGTTTCCTGTCTTAAGTCGTCGTGCTGCTTTAACTCCTGTTTTATATTTACTTATGTTTCCTGTCTTAAGTCATCGTGCTGCTTTAACTCCTGTTTTATATTTACTTATGTTTCCTGTCTTAGGTCGTCGTGCTGCTTTAACTCGTTTTATATTCACTGATGTTTCCTGTCTTAAGTCGTCTTGCTGCTTTAACTCCTGTTTTATATTTACTTATGTTTCCTGTCTTAAGTCATCGTGCTGCTTTAACTCCTGTTTTATATTTACTTATGTTTCCTGTCTTAGGTCGTCGTGCTGCTTTAACTCGTTTTATATTCACTGATGTTTCCTGTCTCAGATCGTCTTGCTGCTTTAACTCCTGTTTTATATTTACTTATGTTTCCTGTCTTAAGTCATCGTGCTGCTTTAACTCCTGTTTTATATTTACTTATGTTTCCTGTCTTAGGTCGTCGTGCTGCTTTAACTCGTTTTATATTCACTGATGTTTCCTGTCTTAAGTCGTCTTGCTGCTTTAACTCCTGTTTTATATTTACTTATATTTCCTGTCTTAAGTCGTCTTGCTGCTTTAACTCCTGTTTTATATTTACTGATGTTTCCTGTCTCAGGTCGTCTTGCTGCTTTACTTCCTGTTTTATATCTACTGATGTTTCCTGTCTCAGGTCGTCTTGCTGCTTTACTTCCTGTTATATATCTACTGATGTTTCCTGTCTCAGGTCGTCGTGCTGCTTTACTTCCTGTTATATATCTACTGATGTTTCCTGTCTCAGGTCGTCGTGCTGCTTTAACTCCTGTTTTATATTTACTTATGTTTCCTGTCTCAGATCGTCGTGCTGCTTTACTTCCTGTTATGTATCTACTGATGTTTCCTGTCTCAGGTCGTCTTGCTGCTTTACTTCCTGTTATATATCTACTGATGTTTCCTGTCTCAGGTCGTCGTGCTGCTTTAACTCCTGTTTTATATTTACTTATGTTTCCTGTCTAAGGTCGTCGTGCTGCTTTAACTCCTGTTTTATATTTACTGATGTTTCCTGTCTCAGGTCGTCGTGCTGCTTTAACTCCTGTTTTATATTTACTGCAGTTTCCTGTCTCAGGTCGTCGTGCTGCTTTAACTCCTGTTTTATATTTACTGATGTTTCCTGTCTCAGGTCGTCGTGCTGCTTTAACTCCTGTTTTATATTTACTGATGTTTCCTGTCTCAGATTGTCGTGCTGCTTTACTTCCTGTTATATATCTACTGATGTTTCCTGTCTCAGATCGTCTTGCTGCTTTAACTCGTTTTATATTTACTGATGTTTCCTGTCTCAGGTCGTCGTGCTGCTTTAACTCCTGTTTTATATTTACTGATGTTTCCTGTCTCAGGTCGTCGTGCTGCTTTAACTCCTGTTTTATATTTACTGATGTTTCCTGTCTTAAGTCGTCTTGCTGCTTTAACTCCTGTTTTATATTTACTTATGTTTCCTGTCTCAGGTCGTCTTGCTGCTTTAATTCCTGTTTTATATCTACTGATGTTTCCTGTCTCAGGTCGTCTTGCTGCTTTACTTCCTGTTATATATCTACTGATGTTTCCTGTCTTAAGTTGTCATTCTGCTTTAACTCGTTTTATATTTACTGATGTTTCCTGTCTCAGATCGTCGTGCTGCTTTACTTCCTGTTATATATCTACTGATGTTTCCTGTCTCAGATCGTCGTGCTGCTTTACTTCCTGTTATATATCTACTGATGTTTCCTGTCTTAAGTCGTCGTGCTGCTTTAACTCCTGTTTTATATTTACTTATGTTTCCTGTCTCAGGTCGTCTTGCTGATTTACTTCCTGTTTTATATCTACTGATGTTTCCTGTCTTAAGTCGTCGTGCTGCTTTAACTCCTGTTTTATATTTACTTATGTTTCCTGTCTTAAGTCATCGTGCTGCTTTAACTCCTGTTTTATATTTACTTATGTTTCCTGTCTTAGGTCGTCGTGCTGCTTTAACTCGTTTTATATTCACTGATGTTTCCTGTCTTAAGTCGTCTTGCTGCTTTAACTCCTGTTTTATATTTACTTATGTTTCCTGTCTTAAGTCATCGTGCTGCTTTAACTCCTGTTTTATATTTACTTATGTTTCCTGTCTTAGGTCGTCGTGCTGCTTTAACTCGTTTTATATTCACTGATGTTTCCTGTCTTAAGTCGTCTTGCTGCTTTAACTCCTGTTTTATATTTACTTATATTTCCTGTCTTAAGTCGTCTTGCTGCTTTAACTCCTGTTTTATATTTACTGATGTTTCCTGTCTCAGGTCGTCTTGCTGCTTTACTTCCTGTTTTATATCTACTGATGTTTCCTGTCTCAGGTCGTCTTGCTGCTTTACTTCCTGTTATATATCTACTGATGTTTCCTGTCTCAGGTCGTCGTGCTGCTTTACTTCCTGTTATATATCTACTGATGTTTCCTGTCTCAGGTCGTCGTGCTGCTTTAACTCCTGTTTTATATTTACTTATGTTTCCTGTCTCAGATCGTCGTGCTGCTTTACTTCCTGTTATGTATCTACTGATGTTTCCTGTCTCAGGTCGTCTTGCTGCTTTACTTCCTGTTATATATCTACTGATGTTTCCTGTCTCAGGTCGTCGTGCTGCTTTAACTCCTGTTTTATATTTACTTATGTTTCCTGTCTAAGGTCGTCGTGCTGCTTTAACTCCTGTTTTATATTTACTGATGTTTCCTGTCTCAGGTCGTCGTGCTGCTTTAACTCCTGTTTTATATTTACTGATGTTTCCTGTCTCAGGTCGTCGTGCTGCTTTAACTCGTTTTATATTCACTGATGTTTCCTGTCTCAGATCGTCTTGCTGCTTTAACTCCTGTTTTATATTTACTTATGTTTCCTGTCTTAAGTCATCGTGCTGCTTTAACTCCTGTTTTATATTTACTTATGTTTCCTGTCTTAGGTCGTCGTGCTGCTTTAACTCGTTTTATATTCACTGATGTTTCCTGTCTTAAGTCGTCTTGCTGCTTTAACTCGTTTTATATTCACTGATGTTTCCTGTCTTAAGTCGTCTTGCTGCTTTAACTCCTGTTTTATATTTACTTATATTTCCTGTCTTAAGTCGTCTTGCTGCTTTAACTCCTGTTTTATATTTACTGATGTTTCCTGTCTCAGGTCGTCTTGCTGCTTTACTTCCTGTTTTATATCTACTGATGTTTCCTGTCTCAGGTCGTCTTGCTGCTTTACTTCCTGTTATATATCTACTGATGTTTCCTGTCTCAGGTCGTCGTGCTGCTTTACTTCCTGTTATATATCTACTGATGTTTCCTGTCTCAGGTCGTCGTGCTGCTTTAACTCCTGTTTTATATTTACTTATGTTTCCTGTCTCAGATCGTCGTGCTGCTTTACTTCCTGTTATGTATCTACTGATGTTTCCTGTCTCAGGTCGTCTTGCTGCTTTACTTCCTGTTATATATCTACTGATGTTTCCTGTCTCAGGTCGTCGTGCTGCTTTAACTCCTGTTTTATATTTACTTATGTTTCCTGTCTAAGGTCGTCGTGCTGCTTTAACTCCTGTTTTATATTTACTGATGTTTCCTGTCTCAGGTCGTCGTGCTGCTTTAACTCCTGTTTTATATTTACTGATGTTTCCTGTCTCAGGTCGTCGTGCTGCTTTAACTCGTTTTATATTCACTGATGTTTCCTGTCTCAGATCGTCTTGCTGCTTTAACTCCTGTTTTATATTTACTTATGTTTCCTGTCTTAAGTCATCGTGCTGCTTTAACTCCTGTTTTATATTTACTTATGTTTCCTGTCTTAGGTCGTCGTGCTGCTTTAACTCGTTTTATATTCACTGATGTTTCCTGTCTTAAGTCGTCTTGCTGCTTTAACTCGTTTTATATTCACTGATGTTTCCTGTCTTAAGTCGTCTTGCTGCTTTAACTCCTGTTTTATATTTACTTATATTTCCTGTCTTAAGTCGTCTTGCTGCTTTAACTCCTGTTTTATATTTACTGATGTTTCCTGTCTCAGGTCGTCTTGCTGCTTTACTTCCTGTTTTATATCTACTGATGTTTCCTGTCTCAGGTCGTCTTGCTGCTTTACTTCCTGTTATATATCTACTGATGTTTCCTGTCTCAGGTCGTCGTGCTGCTTTACTTCCTGTTATATATCTACTGATGTTTCCTGTCTCAGGTCGTCGTGCTGCTTTAACTCCTGTTTTATATTTACTTATGTTTCCTGTCTCAGATCGTCGTGCTGCTTTACTTCCTGTTATGTATCTACTGATGTTTCCTGTCTCAGGTCGTCTTGCTGCTTTACTTCCTGTTATATATCTACTGATGTTTCCTGTCTCAGGTCGTCGTGCTGCTTTAACTCCTGTTTTATATTTACTTATGTTTCCTGTCTAAGGTCGTCGTGCTGCTTTAACTCCTGTTTTATATTTACTGATGTTTCCTGTCTCAGGTCGTCGTGCTGCTTTAACTCCTGTTTTATATTTACTGATGTTTCCTGTCTCAGGTCGTCGTGCTGCTTTAACTCCTGTTTTATATTTACTGATGTTTCCTGTCTCAGGTCGTCGTGCTGCTTTAACTCCTGTTTTATATTTACTGATGTTTCCTGTCTCAGATTGTAGTGCTGCTTTACTTCCTGTTATATATCTACTGATGTTTCCTGTCTCAGATCGTCTTGCTGCTTTAACTCGTTTTATATTTACTGATGTTTCCTGTCTCAGGTCGTCGTGCTGCTTTAACTCCTGTTTTATATTTACTGATGTTTCCTGTCTCAGGTCGTCGTGCTGCTTTAACTCCTGTTTTATATTTACTGATGTTTCCTGTCTTAAGTCGTCTTGCTGCTTTAACTCCTGTTTTATATTTACTTATGTTTCCTGTCTCAGGTCGTCTTGCTGCTTTAATTCCTGTTTTATATCTACTGATGTTTCCTGTCTCAGGTCGTCTTGCTGCTTTACTTCCTGTTATATATCTACTGATGTTTCCTGTCTTAAGTTGTCATTCTGCTTTAACTCGTTTTATATTTACTGATGTTTCCTGTCTCAGATCGTCGTGCTGCTTTACTTCCTGTTATATATCTACTGATGTTTCCTGTCTCAGATCGTCGTGCTGCTTTACTTCCTGTTATATATCTACTGATGTTTCCTGTCTTAAGTCGTCGTGCTGCTTTAACTCCTGTTTTATATTTACTTATGTTTCCTGTCTCAGGTCGTCTTGCTGATTTACTTCCTGTTTTATATCTACTGATGTTTCCTGTCTTAAGTCGTCGTGCTGCTTTAACTCCTGTTTTATATTTACTTATGTTTCCTGTCTAAGGTCGTCGTGCTGCTTTAACTCCTGTTTTATATTTACTGATGTTTCCTGTCTCAGATCGTCGTGCTGCTTTACTTCCTGTTATATATCTACTGATGTTTCCTGTCTCAGATCGTCTTGCTGCTTTAACTCCTGTTTTATATTTACTTATGTTTCCTGTCTTAAGTCATCGTGCTGCTTTAACTCCTGTTTTATATTTACTTATGTTTCCTGTCTTAGGTCGTCGTGCTGCTTTAACTCGTTTTATATTCACTGATGTTTCCTGTCTTAAGTCGTCTTGCTGCTTTAACTCCTGTTTTATATTTACTGATGTTTCCTGTCTTAAGTCGTCTTGCTGCTTTAACTCCTGTTTTATATTTACTTATGTTTCCTGTCTTAGGTCTTCGTGCTGCTTTAACTCCTGTTTTATATTTACTGATGTTTCCTGTCTCAGATCGTCGTGCTGCTTTACTTCCTGTTATATATCTACTGATGTTTCCTGTCTCAGATCGTCTTGCTGCTTTAACTCCTGTTTTATATTTACTTATGTTTCCTGTCTTAAGTCGTCTTGCTGCTTTAACTCCTGTTTTATATTTACTTATGTTTCCTGTCTTAGGTTGTCTTGCTGCTTTAACTCCTGTTTTATATTTACTTATGTTTCCTGTCTTAGGTCATCTTGCTGCTTTACTTCCTGTTTTATATCTACTGATGTTTCCTGTCTCAGGTCGTCTTGCTGCTTTACTTCCTGTTATATATCTACTGATGTTTCCTGTCTTAAGTCGTCGTGCTGCTTTAACTCCCGTTTTATATTTACTTATGTTTCCTGTCTAAGGTCGTCGTGCTGCTTTAACTCCTGTTTTATATTTACTGATGTTTCCTGTCTCAGGTCGTCGTGCTGCTTTAACTCCTCTTTTATATTTACTGATGTTTCCTGTCTCAGGTCGTCGTGCTGCTTTAACTCGTTTTATATTTACTGATGTTTCCTGTCTCAGGTCGTCGTGCTGCTTTAACTCCTGTTTTATATTTACTTGTTTCCTGTCTTAGGTCGTCGTGCTGCTTTAACTCGTTTTATATTTACTGATGTTTCCTGTCTTAAGTCGTCTTGCTGCTTTAACTCCTGTTTTATATTTACTTATGTTTCCTGTCTCAGGTCGTCTTGCTGCTTTAATTCCTGTTTTATATCTACTGATGTTTCCTGTCTCAGGTCGTCTTGCTGCTTTACTTCCTGTTATATATCTACTGATGTTTCCTGTCTTAAGTTGTCATTCTGCTTTAACTCGTTTTATATTTACTGATGTTTCCTGTCTCAGATCGTCGTGCTGCTTTACTTCCTGTTATATATCTACTGATGTTTCCTGTCTCAGATCGTCGTGCTGCTTTACTTCCTGTTATATATCTACTGATGTTTCCTGTCTTAAGTCGTCGTGCTGCTTTAACTCCTGTTTTATATTTACTTATGTTTCCTGTCTCAGGTCGTCTTGCTGATTTACTTCCTGTTTTATATCTACTGATGTTTCCTGTCTTAAGTCGTCGTGCTGCTTTAACTCCTGTTTTATATTTACTTATGTTTCCTGTCTAAGGTCGTCGTGCTGCTTTAACTCCTGTTTTATATTTACTGATGTTTCCTGTCTCAGATCGTCGTGCTGCTTTACTTCCTGTTATATATCTACTGATGTTTCCTGTCTCAGATCGTCTTGCTGCTTTAACTCCTGTTTTATATTTACTTATGTTTCCTGTCTTAAGTCATCGTGCTGCTTTAACTCCTGTTTTATATTTACTTATGTTTCCTGTCTTAGGTCGTCGTGCTGCTTTAACTCGTTTTATATTCACTGATGTTTCCTGTCTTAAGTCGTCTTGCTGCTTTAACTCCTGTTTTATATTTACTGATGTTTCCTGTCTTAAGTCGTCTTGCTGCTTTAACTCCTGTTTTATATTTACTTATGTTTCCTGTCTTAGGTCTTCGTGCTGCTTTAACTCCTGTTTTATATTTACTGATGTTTCCTGTCTCAGATCGTCGTGCTGCTTTACTTCCTGTTATATATCTACTGATGTTTCCTGTCTCAGATCGTCTTGCTGCTTTAACTCCTGTTTTATATTTACTTATGTTTCCTGTCTTAAGTCGTTTTGCTGCTTTAACTCCTGTTTTATATTTACTTATGTTTCCTGTCTTAGGTTGTCTTGCTGCTTTAACTCCTGTTTTATATTTACTTATGTTTCCTGTCTTAGGTCATCTTGCTGCTTTACTTCCTGTTTTATATCTATTGATGTTTCCTGTCTCAGGTCGTCTTGCTGCTTTACTTCCTGTTATATATCTACTGATGTTTCCTGTCTTAAGTCGTCGTGCTGCTTTAACTCCCGTTTTATATTTACTTATGTTTCCTGTCTAAGGTCGTCGTGCTGCTTTAACTCCTGTTTTATATTTACTGATGTTTCCTGTCTCAGGTCGTCTTGCTGCTTTAACTCCTGTTTTATATTTACTGATGTTTCCTGTCTTAGGTCGTCTTGCTGCTTTAACTCCTGTTTTATATTTACTTATGTGTCCTGTCTTAGGTCGTCTTGCTGCTTTACTTCCTGTTTTATATCTACTGATGTTTCCTGTCTCAGGTCGTCTTGCTGCTTTACTTCCTGTTATATATCTACTGATGTTTCCTGTCTTAAGTCGTCGTGCTGCTTTAACTCCTGTTTTATATTTACTTATGTTTCCTGTCTCAGGTCGTCGTGCTGCTTTAACTCCTGTTTTATATTTACTGATGTTTCCTGTCTCAGGTCGTCGTGCTGCTTTAACTCCTGTTTTATATTTACTGATGTTTCCTGTCTCAGATCGTCGTGCTGCTTTACTTCCTCTTATGTATCTACTGATGTTTCCTGTCTCAGGTCGTCTTGCTGCTTTACTTCCTGTTATATATCTACTGATGTTTCCTGTCTCAGGTCGTCGTGCTGCTTTAACTCCTGTTTTATATTTACTTATGTTTCCTGTCTCAGGTCGTCGTGCTGCTTTAACTCCTGTTTTATATTTACTGATGTTTCCTGTCTCAGATCGTCGTGCTGCTTTACTTCCTGTTATATATCTACTGATGTTTCCTGTCTCAGATCGTCTTGCTGCTTTAACTCCTGTTTTATATTTACTTATGTTTCCTGTCTTAAGTCATCGTGCTGCTTTAACTCCTGTTTTATATTTACTTATGTTTCCTGTCTTAGGTCGTCGTGCTGCTTTAACTCGTTTTATATTCACTGATGTTTCCTGTCTTAAGTCGTCTTGCTGCTTTAACTCCTGTTTTATATTTACTGATGTTTCCTGTCTTAAGTCGTCTTGCTGCTTTAACTCCTGTTTTATATTTACTTATGTTTCCTGTCTTAGGTCTTCGTGCTGCTTTAACTCCTGTTTTATATTTACTGATGTTTCCTGTCTCAGATCGTCGTGCTGCTTTACTTCCTGTTATATATCTACTGATGTTTCCTGTCTCAGATCGTCTTGCTGCTTTAACTCCTGTTTTATATTTACTTATGTTTCCTGTCTTAAGTCGTCTTGCTGCTTTAACTCCTGTTTTATATTTACTTATGTTTCCTGTCTTAGGTTGTCTTGCTGCTTTAACTCCTGTTTTATATTTACTTATGTTTCCTGTCTTAGGTCATCTTGCTGCTTTACTTCCTGTTTTATATCTACTGATGTTTCCTGTCTCAGATCGTCGTGCTGCTTTACTTCCTGTTATATATCTACTGATGTTTCCTGTCTCAGATCGTCTTGCTGCTTTAACTCCTGTTTTATATTTACTTATGTTTCCTGTCTTAAGTCGTCTTGCTGCTTTAACTCCTGTTTTATATTTACTTATGTTTCCTGTCTTAGGTTGTCTTGCTGCTTTAACTCCTGTTTTATATTTACTTATGTTTCCTGTCTTAGGTCATCTTGCTGCTTTACTTCCTGTTTTATATCTACTGATGTTTCCTGTCTCAGGTCGTCTTGCTGCTTTACTTCCTGTTATATATCTACTGATGTTTCCTGTCTTAAGTCGTCGTGCTGCTTTAACTCCCGTTTTATATTTACTTATGTTTCCTGTCTCAGGTCGTCGTGCTGCTTTAACTCCTCTTTTATATTTACTGATGTTTCCTGTCTCAGGTCGTCGTGCTGCTTTAACTCGTTTTATATTTACTGATGTTTCCTGTCTCAGGTCGTCGTGCTGCTTTAACTCCTGTTTTATATTTACTTGTTTCCTGTCTTAGGTCGTCGTGCTGCTTTAACTCGTTTTATATTTACTGATGTTTCCTGTCTTAAGTCGTCTTGCTGCTTTAACTCCTGTTTTATATTTACTTATGTTTCCTGTCTCAGGTCGTCTTGCTGCATTAATTCCTGTTTTATATCTACTGATGTTTCCTGTCTCAGGTCGTCTTGCTGCTTTACTTCCTGTTATATATCTACTGATGTTTCCTGTCTTAAGTTGTCATTCTGCTTTAACTCGTTTTATATTTACTGATGTTTCCTGTCTCAGATCGTCGTGCTGCTTTACTTCCTGTTATATATCTACTGATGTTTCCTGTCTCAGATCGTCGTGCTGCTTTACTTCCTGTTATATATCTACTGATGTTTCCTGTCTTAAGTCGTCGTGCTGCTTTAACTCCTGTTTTATATTTACTTATGTTTCCTGTCTCAGGTCGTCTTGCTGATTTACTTCCTGTTTTATATCTACTGATGTTTCCTGTCTTAAGTCGTCGTGCTGCTTTAACTCCTGTTTTATATTTACTTATGTTTCCTGTCTAAGGTCGTCGTGCTGCTTTAACTCCTGTTTTATATTTACTGATGTTTCCTGTCTCAGATCGTCGTGCTGCTTTACTTCCTGTTATATATCTACTGATGTTTCCTGTCTCAGATCGTCTTGCTGCTTTAACTCCTGTTTTATATTTACTTATGTTTCCTGTCTTAAGTCATCGTGCTGCTTTAACTCCTGTTTTATATTTACTTATGTTTCCTGTCTTAGGTCGTCGTGCTGCTTTAACTCGTTTTATATTCACTGATGTTTCCTGTCTTAAGTCGTCTTGCTGCTTTAACTCCTGTTTTATATTTACTGATGTTTCCTGTCTTAAGTCGTCTTGCTGCTTTAACTCCTGTTTTATATTTACTTATGTTTCCTGTCTTAGGTCTTCGTGCTGCTTTAACTCCTGTTTTATATTTACTGATGTTTCCTGTCTCAGATCGTCGTGCTGCTTTACTTCCTGTTATATATCTACTGATGTTTCCTGTCTCAGATCGTCTTGCTGCTTTAACTCCTGTTTTATATTTACTTATGTTTCCTGTCTTAAGTCGTTTTGCTGCTTTAACTCCTGTTTTATATTTACTTATGTTTCCTGTCTTAGGTTGTCTTGCTGCTTTAACTCCTGTTTTATATTTACTTATGTTTCCTGTCTTAGGTCATCTTGCTGCTTTACTTCCTGTTTTATATCTATTGATGTTTCCTGTCTCAGGTCGTCTTGCTGCTTTACTTCCTGTTATATATCTACTGATGTTTCCTGTCTTAAGTCGTCGTGCTGCTTTAACTCCCGTTTTATATTTACTTATGTTTCCTGTCTAAGGTCGTCGTGCTGCTTTAACTCCTGTTTTATATTTACTGATGTTTCCTGTCTCAGGTCGTCTTGCTGCTTTAACTCCTGTTTTATATTTACTGATGTTTCCTGTCTTAGGTCGTCTTGCTGCTTTAACTCCTGTTTTATATTTACTTATGTGTCCTGTCTTAGGTCGTCTTGCTGCTTTACTTCCTGTTTTATATCTACTGATGTTTCCTGTCTCAGGTCGTCTTGCTGCTTTACTTCCTGTTATATATCTACTGATGTTTCCTGTCTTAAGTCGTCGTGCTGCTTTAACTCCTGTTTTATATTTACTTATGTTTCCTGTCTCAGGTCGTCGTGCTGCTTTAACTCCTGTTTTATATTTACTGATGTTTCCTGTCTCAGGTCGTCGTGCTGCTTTAACTCCTGTTTTATATTTACTGATGTTTCCTGTCTCAGATCGTCGTGCTGCTTTACTTCCTCTTATGTATCTACTGATGTTTCCTGTCTCAGGTCGTCTTGCTGCTTTACTTCCTGTTATATATCTACTGATGTTTCCTGTCTCAGGTCGTCGTGCTGCTTTAACTCCTGTTTTATATTAACTTATGTTTCCTGTCTCAGGTCGTCGTGCTGCTTTAACTCCTGTTTTATATTTACTGATGTTTCCTGTCTCAGGTCGTCGTGCTGCTTTAACTCCTGTTTTATATTTACTGATGTTTCCTGTCTCAGATCGTCGTGCTGCTTTACTTCCTGTTATGTATCTACTGATGTTTCCTGTCTCAGGTCGTCTTGCTGCTTTACTTCCTGTTATATATCTACTGAAGTTTCCTGTCTCAGGTCGTCGTGCTGCTTTACTTCCTGTTATATATCTACTGATGTTTCCTGTCTCAGGTCGTCGTGCTGCTTTAACTCCTGTTTTATATTTACTGATGTTTCCTGTCTCAGATCGTCGTGCTGCTTTACTTCCTGTTATGTATCTACTGATGTTTCCTGTCTCAGGTCGTCTTGCTGCTTTACTTCCTGTTTTATATCTACTGATGTTTCCTGTCTCAGGTCGTCTTGCTGCTTTAACTCCTGTTTTATATTTACTGATGTTTCCTGTCTTAGGTCGTCTTGCTGCTTTAACTCCTGTTTTATATTTACTTATGTGTCCTGTCTTAGGTCGTCTTGCTGCTTTACTTCCTGTTTTATATCTACTGATGTTTCCTGTCTCAGGTCGTCTTGCTGCTTTACTTCCTGTTATATATCTACTGATGTTTCCTGTCTTAAGTCGTCGTGCTGCTTTAACTCCTGTTTTATATTTACTTATGTTTCCTGTCTAAGGTCGTCGTGCTGCTTTAACTCCTGTTTTATATTTACTGATGTTTCCTGTCTCAGGTCGTCGTGCTGCTTTAACTCCTGTTTTATATTTACTGATGTTTCCTGTCTCAGATCGTCGTGCTGCTTTACTTCCTGTTATATATCTACTGATGTTTCCTGTCTCAGATCGTCTTGCTGCTTTAACTCCTGTTTTATATTTACTTATGTTTCCTGTCTTAAGTCATCGTGCTGCTTTAACTCCTGTTTTATATTTACTTATGTTTCCTGTCTTAAGTCATCGTGCTGCTTTAACTCCTGTTTTATATTTACTTATGTTTCCTGTCTTAGGTCGTCGTGCTGCTTTAACTCGTTTTATATTCACTGATGTTTCCTGTCTCAGATCGTCTTGCTGCTTTAACTCCTGTTTTATATTTACTTATGTTTCCTGTCTTAAGTCATCGTGCTGCTTTAACTCCTGTTTTATATTTACTTATGTTTCCTGTCTTAGGTCGTCGTGCTGCTTTAACTCGTTTTATATTCACTGATGTTTCCTGTCTTAAGTCGTCTTGCTGCTTTAACTCCTGTTTTATATTTACTTATATTTCCTGTCTTAAGTCGTCTTGCTGCTTTAACTCCTGTTTTATATTTACTGATGTTTCCTGTCTCAGGTCGTCTTGCTGCTTTACTTCCTGTTTTATATCTACTGATGTTTCCTGTCTCAGGTCGTCTTGCTGCTTTACTTCCTGTTATATATCTACTGATGTTTCCTGTCTCAGGTCGTCGTGCTGCTTTACTTCCTGTTATATATCTATTGATGTATCCTGTCTCAGGTCGTCGTGCTGCTTTAACTCCTGTTTTATATTTACTTATGTTTCCTGTCTCAGGTCGTCGTGCTGCTTTAACTCCTGTTTTATATTTACTGATGTTTCCTGTCTCAGGTCGTCGTGCTGCTTTAACTCCTGTTTTATATTTACTGATGTTTCCTGTCTCAGATCGTCGTGCTGCTTTACTTCCTGTTATGTATCTACTGATGTTTCCTGTCTCAGGTCGTCTTGCTGCTTTACTTCCTGTTATATATCTACTGATGTTTCCTGTCTCAGGTCGTCTTGCTGCTTTACTTCCTGTTATATATCTACTGATGTTTCCTGTCTCAGGTCGTCGTGCTGCTTTAACTCCTGTTTTATATTTACTTATGTTTCCTGTCTAAGGTCGTCGTGCTGCTTTAACTCCTGTTTTATATTTACTGATGTTTCCTGTCTCAGGTCGTCGTGCTGCTTTAACTCCTGTTTTATATTTACTGATGTTTCCTGTCTCAGATTGTCGTGCTGCTTTACTTCCTGTTATATATCTACTGATGTTTCCTGTCTCAGATCGTCTTGCTGCTTTAACTCGTTTTATATTTACTGATGTTTCCTGTCTCAGGTCGTCGTGCTGCTTTAACTCCTGTTTTATATTTACTGATGTTTCCTGTCTCAGGTCGTCGTGCTGCTTTAACTCCTGTTTTATATTTACTGATGTTTCCTGTCTTAAGTCGTCTTGCTGCTTTAACTCCTGTTTTATATTTACTTATGTTTCCTGTCTCAGGTCGTCTTGCTGCTTTAATTCCTGTTTTATATCTACTGATGTTTCCTGTCTCAGGTCGTCTTGCTGCTTTACTTCCTGTTATATATCTACTGATGTTTCCTGTCTTAAGTTGTCATTCTGCTTTAACTCGTTTTATATTTACTGATGTTTCCTGTCTCAGATCGTCGTGCTGCTTTACTTCCTGTTATATATCTACTGATGTTTCCTGTCTTAAGTCGTCGTGCTGCTTTAACTCCTGTTTTATATTTACTTATGTTTCCTGTCTCAGGTCGTCTTGCTGATTTACTTCCTGTTTTATATCTACTGATGTTTCCTGTCTTAAGTCGTCGTGCTGCTTTAACTCCTGTTTTATATTTACTTATGTTTCCTGTCTAAGGTCGTCGTGCTGCTTTAACTCCTGTTTTATATTTACTGATGTTTCCTGTCTCAGATCGTCGTGCTGCTTTACTTCCTGTTATATATCTACTGATGTTTCCTGTCTCAGATCGTCTTGCTGCTTTAACTCCTGTTTTATATTTACTTATGTTTCCTGTCTTAAGTCATCGTGCTGCTTTAACTCCTGTTTTATATTTACTTATGTTTCCTGTCTTAGGTCGTCGTGCTGCTTTAACTCGTTTTATATTCACTGATGTTTCCTGTCTTAAGTCGTCTTGCTGCTTTAACTCCTGTTTTATATTTACTGATGTTTCCTGTCTTAAGTCGTCTTGCTGCTTTAACTCCTGTTTTATATTTACTTATGTTTCCTGTCTTAGGTCTTCGTGCTGCTTTAACTCCTGTTTTATATTTACTGATGTTTCCTGTCTCAGATCGTCGTGCTGCTTTACTTCCTGTTATATATCTACTGATGTTTCCTGTCTCAGATCGTCTTGCTGCTTTAACTCCTGTTTTATATTTACTTATGTTTCCTGTCTCAGGTCGTCGTGCTGCTTTAACTCCTGTTTTATATTTACTTGTTTCCTGTCTTAGGTCGTCGTGCTGCTTTAACTCGTTTTATATTTACTGATGTTTCCTGTCTTAAGTCGTCTTGCTGCTTTAACTCCTGTTTTATATTTACTTATGTTTCCTGTCTCAGGTCGTCTTGCTGCTTTAATTCCTGTTTTATATCTACTGATGTTTCCTGTCTCAGGTCGTCTTGCTGCTTTACTTCCTGTTATATATCTACTGATGTTTCCTGTCTTAAGTTGTCATTCTGCTTTAACTCGTTTTATATTTACTGATGTTTCCTGTCTCAGATCGTCGTGCTGCTTTACTTCCTGTTATATATCTACTGATGTTTCCTGTCTCAGATCGTCGTGCTGCTTTACTTCCTGTTATATATCTACTGATGTTTCCTGTCTTAAGTCGTCGTGCTGCTTTAACTCCTGTTTTATATTTACTTATGTTTCCTGTCTCAGGTCGTCTTGCTGATTTACTTCCTGTTTTATATCTACTGATGTTTCCTGTCTTAAGTCGTCGTGCTGCTTTAACTCCTGTTTTATATTTACTTATGTTTCCTGTCTAAGGTCGTCGTGCTGCTTTAACTCCTGTTTTATATTTACTGATGTTTCCTGTCTCAGATCGTCGTGCTGCTTTACTTCCTGTTATATATCTACTGATGTTTCCTGTCTCAGATCGTCTTGCTGCTTTAACTCCTGTTTTATATTTACTTATGTTTCCTGTCTTAAGTCATCGTGCTGCTTTAACTCCTGTTTTATATTTACTTATGTTTCCTGTCTTAGGTCGTCGTGCTGCTTTAACTCGTTTTATATTCACTGATGTTTCCTGTCTTAAGTCGTCTTGCTGCTTTAACTCCTGTTTTATATTTACTGATGTTTCCTGTCTTAAGTCGTCTTGCTGCTTTAACTCCTGTTTTATATTTACTTATGTTTCCTGTCTTAGGTCTTCGTGCTGCTTTAACTCCTGTTTTATATTTACTGATGTTTCCTGTCTCAGATCGTCGTGCTGCTTTACTTCCTGTTATATATCTACTGATGTTTCCTGTCTCAGATCGTCTTGCTGCTTTAACTCCTGTTTTATATTTACTTATGTTTCCTGTCTTAAGTCGTTTTGCTGCTTTAACTCCTGTTTTATATTTACTTATGTTTCCTGTCTTAGGTTGTCTTGCTGCTTTAACTCCTGTTTTATATTTACTTATGTTTCCTGTCTTAGGTCATCTTGCTGCTTTACTTCCTGTTTTATATCTATTGATGTTTCCTGTCTCAGGTCGTCTTGCTGCTTTACTTCCTGTTATATATCTACTGATGTTTCCTGTCTTAAGTCGTCGTGCTGCTTTAACTCCTGTTTTATATTTACTTATGTTTCCTGTCTCAGGTCGTCGTGCTGCTTTAACTCCTGTTTTATATTTACTGATGTTTCCTGTCTCAGGTCGTCGTGCTGCTTTAACTCCTGTTTTATATTTACTGATGTTTCCTGTCTCAGATCGTCGTGCTGCTTTACTTCCTCTTATGTATCTACTGATGTTTCCTGTCTCAGGTCGTCTTGCTGCTTTACTTCCTGTTATATATCTACTGATGTTTCCTGTCTCAGGTCGTCGTGCTGCTTTAACTCCTGTTTTATATTTACTTATGTTTCCTGTCTCAGGTCGTCGTGCTGCTTTAACTCCTGTTTTATATTTACTGATGTTTCCTGTCTCAGGTCGTCGTGCTGCTTTAACTCCTGTTTTATATTTACTGATGTTTCCTGTCTCAGATCGTCGTGCTGCTTTACTTCCTGTTATGTATCTACTGATGTTTCCTGTCTCAGGTCGTCTTGCTGCTTTACTTCCTGTTATATATCTACTGAAGTTTCCTGTCTCAGGTCGTCGTGCTGCTTTACTTCCTGTTATATATCTACTGATGTTTCCTGTCTCAGGTCGTCGTGCTGCTTTAACTCCTGTTTTATATTTACTGATGTTTCCTGTCTCAGATCGTCGTGCTGCTTTACTTCCTCTTATGTATCTACTGATGTTTCCTGTCTCAGGTCGTCTTGCTGCTTTACTTCCTGTTATATATCTACTGATGTTTCCTGTCTCAGGTCGTCGTGCTGCTTTAACTCCTGTTTTATATTTACTTATGTTTCCTGTCTCAGGTCGTCGTGCTGCTTTAACTCCTGTTTTATATTTACTGATGTTTCCTGTCTCAGGTCGTCGTGCTGCTTTAACTCCTGTTTTATATTTACTGATGTTTCCTGTCTCAGATCGTCGTGCTGCTTTACTTCCTGTTATGTATCTACTGATGTTTCCTGTCTCAGGTCGTCTTGCTGCTTTACTTCCTGTTATATATCTACTGAAGTTTCCTGTCTCAGGTCGTCGTGCTGCTTTACTTCCTGTTATATATCTACTGATGTTTCCTGTCTCAGGTCGTCGTGCTGCTTTAACTCCTGTTTTATATTTACTGATGTTTCCTGTCTCAGATCGTCGTGCTGCTTTACTTCCTGTTATGTATCTACTGATGTTTCCTGTCTCAGGTCGTCTTGCTGCTTTACTTCCTGTTTTATATCTACTGATGTTTCCTGTCTCAGGTCGTCTTGCTGCTTTAACTCCTGTTTTATATTTACTGATGTTTCCTGTCTTAGGTCGTCTTGCTGCTTTAACTCCTGTTTTATATTTACTTATGTGTCCTGTCTTAGGTCGTCTTGCTGCTTTACTTCCTGTTTTATATCTACTGATGTTTCCTGTCTCAGGTCGTCTTGCTGCTTTACTTCCTGTTATATATCTACTGATGTTTCCTGTCTTAAGTCGTCGTGCTGCTTTAACTCCTGTTTTATATTTACTTATGTTTCCTGTCTAAGGTCGTCGTGCTGCTTTAACTCCTGTTTTATATTTACTGATGTTTCCTGTCTCAGGTCGTCGTGCTGCTTTACTTCCTGTTATGTATCTACTGATGTTTCCTGTCTCAGGTCGTCTTGCTGCTTTACTTCCTGTTTTATATCTACTGATGTTTCCTGTCTCAGGTCGTCTTGCTGCTTTAACTCCTGTTTTATATTTACTGATGTTTCCTGTCTTAGGTCGTCTTGCTGCTTTAACTCCTGTTTTATATTTACTTATGTGTCCTGTCTTAGGTCGTCTTGCTGCTTTACTTCCTGTTTTATATCTACTGATGTTTCCTGTCTCAGGTCGTCTTGCTGCTTTACTTCCTGTTATATATCTACTGATGTTTCCTGTCTTAAGTCGTCGTGCTGCTTTAACTCCTGTTTTATATTTACTTATGTTTCCTGTCTAAGGTCGTCGTGCTGCTTTAACTCCTGTTTTATATTTACTGATGTTTCCTGTCTCAGGTCGTCGTGCTGCTTTAACTCCTGTTTTATATTTACTGATGTTTCCTGTCTCAGATCGTCGTGCTGCTTTACTTCCTGTTATATATCTACTGATGTTTCCTGTCTCAGATCGTCTTGCTGCTTTAACTCCTGTTTTATATTTACTTATGTTTCCTGTCTTAAGTCATCGTGCTGCTTTAACTCCTGTTTTATATTTACTTATGTTTCCTGTCTTAAGTCATCGTGCTGCTTTAACTCCTGTTTTATATTTACTTATGTTTCCTGTCTTAGGTCGTCGTGCTGCTTTAACTCGTTTTATATTCACTGATGTTTCCTGTCTCAGATCGTCTTGCTGCTTTAACTCCTGTTTTATATTTACTTATGTTTCCTGTCTTAAGTCATCGTGCTGCTTTAACTCCTGTTTTATATTTACTTATGTTTCCTGTCTTAGGTCGTCGTGCTGCTTTAACTCGTTTTATATTCACTGATGTTTCCTGTCTTAAGTCGTCTTGCTGCTTTAACTCCTGTTTTATATTTACTTATATTTCCTGTCTTAAGTCGTCTTGCTGCTTTAACTCCTGTTTTATATTTACTGATGTTTCCTGTCTCAGGTCGTCTTGCTGCTTTACTTCCTGTTTTATATCTACTGATGTTTCCTGTCTCAGGTCGTCTTGCTGCTTTACTTCCTGTTATATATCTACTGATGTTTCCTGTCTCAGGTCGTCGTGCTGCTTTACTTCCTGTTATATATCTATTGATGTATCCTGTCTCAGGTCGTCGTGCTGCTTTAACTCCTGTTTTATATTTACTTATGTTTCCTGTCTCAGGTCGTCGTGCTGCTTTAACTCCTGTTTTATATTTACTGATGTTTCCTGTCTCAGATCGTCGTGCTGCTTTACTTCCTGTTATGTATCTACTGATGTTTCCTGTCTCAGGTCGTCTTGCTGCTTTACTTCCTGTTATATATCTACTGATGTTTCCTGTCTCAGGTCGTCTTGCTGCTTTACTTCCTGTTATATATCTACTGATGTTTCCTGTCTCAGGTCGTCGTGCTGCTTTAACTCCTGTTTTATATTTACTTATGTTTCCTGTCTAAGGTCGTCGTGCTGCTTTAACTCCTGTTTTATATTTACTGATGTTTCCTGTCTCAGGTCGTCGTGCTGCTTTAACTCCTGTTTTATATTTACTGATGTTTCCTGTCTCAGATTGTCGTGCTGCTTTACTTCCTGTTATATATCTACTGATGTTTCCTGTCTCAGATCGTCTTGCTGCTTTAACTCGTTTTATATTTACTGATGTTTCCTGTCTCAGGTCGTCGTGCTGCTTTAACTCCTGTTTTATATTTACTGATGTTTCCTGTCTCAGGTCGTCGTGCTGCTTTAACTCCTGTTTTATATTTACTGATGTTTCCTGTCTTAAGTCGTCTTGCTGCTTTAACTCCTGTTTTATATTTACTTATGTTTCCTGTCTCAGGTCGTCGTGCTGCTTTAACTCCTGTTTTATATTTACTGATGTTTCCTGTCTCAGGTCGTCGTGCTGCTTTAACTCCTGTTTTATATTTACTGATGTTTCCTGTCTCAGATCGTCGTGCTGCTTTACTTCCTCTTATGTATCTACTGATGTTTCCTGTCTCAGGTCGTCTTGCTGCTTTACTTCCTGTTATATATCTACTGATGTTTCCTGTCTCAGGTCGTCGTGCTGCTTTAACTCCTGTTTTATATTTACTTATGTTTCCTGTCTCAGGTCGTCGTGCTGCTTTAACTCCTGTTTTATATTTACTGATGTTTCCTGTCTCAGATCGTCGTGCTGCTTTACTTCCTGTTATATATCTACTGATGTTTCCTGTCTCAGATCGTCTTGCTGCTTTAACTCCTGTTTTATATTTACTTATGTTTCCTGTCTTAAGTCATCGTGCTGCTTTAACTCCTGTTTTATATTTACTTATGTTTCCTGTCTTAGGTCGTCGTGCTGCTTTAACTCGTTTTATATTCACTGATGTTTCCTGTCTTAAGTCGTCTTGCTGCTTTAACTCCTGTTTTATATTTACTGATGTTTCCTGTCTTAAGTCGTCTTGCTGCTTTAACTCCTGTTTTATATTTACTTATGTTTCCTGTCTTAGGTCTTCGTGCTGCTTTAACTCCTGTTTTATATTTACTGATGTTTCCTGTCTCAGATCGTCGTGCTGCTTTACTTCCTGTTATATATCTACTGATGTTTCCTGTCTCAGATCGTCTTGCTGCTTTAACTCCTGTTTTATATTTACTTATGTTTCCTGTCTTAAGTCGTCTTGCTGCTTTAACTCCTGTTTTATATTTACTTATGTTTCCTGTCTTAGGTTGTCTTGCTGCTTTAACTCCTGTTTTATATTTACTTATGTTTCCTGTCTTAGGTCATCTTGCTGCTTTACTTCCTGTTTTATATCTACTGATGTTTCCTGTCTCAGATCGTCGTGCTGCTTTACTTCCTGTTATATATCTACTGATGTTTCCTGTCTCAGATCGTCTTGCTGCTTTAACTCCTGTTTTATATTTACTTATGTTTCCTGTCTTAAGTCGTCTTGCTGCTTTAACTCCTGTTTTATATTTACTTATGTTTCCTGTCTTAGGTTGTCTTGCTGCTTTAACTCCTGTTTTATATTTACTTATGTTTCCTGTCTTAGGTCATCTTGCTGCTTTACTTCCTGTTTTATATCTACTGATGTTTCCTGTCTCAGGTCGTCTTGCTGCTTTACTTCCTGTTATATATCTACTGATGTTTCCTGTCTTAAGTCGTCGTGCTGCTTTAACTCCCGTTTTATATTTACTTATGTTTCCTGTCTCAGGTCGTCGTGCTGCTTTAACTCCTCTTTTATATTTACTGATGTTTCCTGTCTCAGGTCGTCGTGCTGCTTTAACTCGTTTTATATTTACTGATGTTTCCTGTCTCAGGTCGTCGTGCTGCTTTAACTCCTGTTTTATATTTACTTGTTTCCTGTCTTAGGTCGTCGTGCTGCTTTAACTCGTTTTATATTTACTGATGTTTCCTGTCTTAAGTCGTCTTGCTGCTTTAACTCCTGTTTTATATTTACTTATGTTTCCTGTCTCAGGTCGTCTTGCTGCATTAATTCCTGTTTTATATCTACTGATGTTTCCTGTCTCAGGTCGTCTTGCTGCTTTACTTCCTGTTATATATCTACTGATGTTTCCTGTCTTAAGTTGTCATTCTGCTTTAACTCGTTTTATATTTACTGATGTTTCCTGTCTCAGATCGTCGTGCTGCTTTACTTCCTGTTATATATCTACTGATGTTTCCTGTCTCAGATCGTCGTGCTGCTTTACTTCCTGTTATATATCTACTGATGTTTCCTGTCTTAAGTCGTCGTGCTGCTTTAACTCCTGTTTTATATTTACTTATGTTTCCTGTCTCAGGTCGTCTTGCTGATTTACTTCCTGTTTTATATCTACTGATGTTTCCTGTCTTAAGTCGTCGTGCTGCTTTAACTCCTGTTTTATATTTACTTATGTTTCCTGTCTAAGGTCGTCGTGCTGCTTTAACTCCTGTTTTATATTTACTGATGTTTCCTGTCTCAGATCGTCGTGCTGCTTTACTTCCTGTTATATATCTACTGATGTTTCCTGTCTCAGATCGTCTTGCTGCTTTAACTCCTGTTTTATATTTACTTATGTTTCCTGTCTTAAGTCATCGTGCTGCTTTAACTCCTGTTTTATATTTACTTATGTTTCCTGTCTTAGGTCGTCGTGCTGCTTTAACTCGTTTTATATTCACTGATGTTTCCTGTCTTAAGTCGTCTTGCTGCTTTAACTCCTGTTTTATATTTACTGATGTTTCCTGTCTTAAGTCGTCTTGCTGCTTTAACTCCTGTTTTATATTTACTTATGTTTCCTGTCTTAGGTCTTCGTGCTGCTTTAACTCCTGTTTTATATTTACTGATGTTTCCTGTCTCAGATCGTCGTGCTGCTTTACTTCCTGTTATATATCTACTGATGTTTCCTGTCTCAGATCGTCTTGCTTCTTTAACTCCTGTTTTATATTTACTTATGTTTCCTGTCTTAAGTCGTTTTGCTGCTTTAACTCCTGTTTTATATTTACTTATGTTTCCTGTCTTAGGTTGTCTTGCTGCTTTAACTCCTGTTTTATATTTACTTATGTTTCCTGTCTTAGGTCATCTTGCTGCTTTACTTCCTGTTTTATATCTATTGATGTTTCCTGTCTCAGGTCGTCTTGCTGCTTTACTTCCTGTTATATATCTACTGATGTTTCCTGTCTTAAGTCGTCGTGCTGCTTTAACTCCCGTTTTATATTTACTTATGTTTCCTGTCTAAGGTCGTCGTGCTGCTTTAACTCCTGTTTTATATTTACTGATGTTTCCTGTCTCAGGTCGTCTTGCTGCTTTAACTCCTGTTTTATATTTACTGATGTTTCCTGTCTTAGGTCGTCTTGCTGCTTTAACTCCTGTTTTATATTTACTTATGTGTCCTGTCTTAGGTCGTCTTGCTGCTTTACTTCCTGTTTTATATCTACTGATGTTTCCTGTCTCAGGTCGTCTTGCTGCTTTACTTCCTGTTATATATCTACTGATGTTTCCTGTCTTAAGTCGTCGTGCTGCTTTAACTCCTGTTTTATATTTACTTATGTTTCCTGTCTCAGGTCGTCGTGCTGCTTTAACTCCTGTTTTATATTTACTGATGTTTCCTGTCTCAGGTCGTCGTGCTGCTTTAACTCCTGTTTTATATTTACTGATGTTTCCTGTCTCAGATCGTCGTGCTGCTTTACTTCCTCTTATGTATCTACTGATGTTTCCTGTCTCAGGTCGTCTTGCTGCTTTACTTCCTGTTATATATCTACTGATGTTTCCTGTCTCAGGTCGTCGTGCTGCTTTAACTCCTGTTTTATATTAACTTATGTTTCCTGTCTCAGGTCGTCGTGCTGCTTTAACTCCTGTTTTATATTTACTGATGTTTCCTGTCTCAGGTCGTCGTGCTGCTTTAACTCCTGTTTTATATTTACTGATGTTTCCTGTCTCAGATCGTCGTGCTGCTTTACTTCCTGTTATGTATCTACTGATGTTTCCTGTCTCAGGTCGTCTTGCTGCTTTACTTCCTGTTATATATCTACTGAAGTTTCCTGTCTCAGGTCGTCGTGCTGCTTTACTTCCTGTTATATATCTACTGATGTTTCCTGTCTCAGGTCGTCGTGCTGCTTTAACTCCTGTTTTATATTTACTGATGTTTCCTGTCTCAGATCGTCGTGCTGCTTTACTTCCTGTTATGTATCTACTGATGTTTCCTGTCTCAGGTCGTCTTGCTGCTTTACTTCCTGTTTTATATCTACTGATGTTTCCTGTCTCAGGTCGTCTTGCTGCTTTAACTCCTGTTTTATATTTACTGATGTTTCCTGTCTTAGGTCGTCTTGCTGCTTTAACTCCTGTTTTATATTTACTTATGTGTCCTGTCTTAGGTCGTCTTGCTGCTTTACTTCCTGTTTTATATCTACTGATGTTTCCTGTCTCAGGTCGTCTTGCTGCTTTACTTCCTGTTATATATCTACTGATGTTTCCTGTCTTAAGTCGTCGTGCTGCTTTAACTCCTGTTTTATATTTACTTATGTTTCCTGTCTAAGGTCGTCGTGCTGCTTTAACTCCTGTTTTATATTTACTGATGTTTCCTGTCTCAGGTCGTCGTGCTGCTTTAACTCCTGTTTTATATTTACTGATGTTTCCTGTCTCAGATCGTCGTGCTGCTTTACTTCCTGTTATATATCTACTGATGTTTCCTGTCTCAGATCGTCTTGCTGCTTTAACTCCTGTTTTATATTTACTTATGTTTCCTGTCTTAAGTCATCGTGCTGCTTTAACTCCTGTTTTATATTTACTTATGTTTCCTGTCTTAAGTCATCGTGCTGCTTTAACTCCTGTTTTATATTTACTTATGTTTCCTGTCTTAGGTCGTCGTGCTGCTTTAACTCGTTTTATATTCACTGATGTTTCCTGTCTCAGATCGTCTTGCTGCTTTAACTCCTGTTTTATATTTACTTATGTTTCCTGTCTTAAGTCATCGTGCTGCTTTAACTCCTGTTTTATATTTACTTATGTTTCCTGTCTTAGGTCGTCGTGCTGCTTTAACTCGTTTTATATTCACTGATGTTTCCTGTCTTAAGTCGTCTTGCTGCTTTAACTCCTGTTTTATATTTACTTATATTTCCTGTCTTAAGTCGTCTTGCTGCTTTAACTCCTGTTTTATATTTACTGATGTTTCCTGTCTCAGGTCGTCTTGCTGCTTTACTTCCTGTTTTATATCTACTGATGTTTCCTGTCTCAGGTCGTCTTGCTGCTTTACTTCCTGTTATATATCTACTGATGTTTCCTGTCTCAGGTCGTCGTGCTGCTTTACTTCCTGTTATATATCTATTGATGTATCCTGTCTCAGGTCGTCGTGCTGCTTTAACTCCTGTTTTATATTTACTTATGTTTCCTGTCTCAGGTCGTCGTGCTGCTTTAACTCCTGTTTTATATTTACTGATGTTTCCTGTCTCAGGTCGTCGTGCTGCTTTAACTCCTGTTTTATATTTACTGATGTTTCCTGTCTCAGATCGTCGTGCTGCTTTACTTCCTGTTATGTATCTACTGATGTTTCCTGTCTCAGGTCGTCTTGCTGCTTTACTTCCTGTTATATATCTACTGATGTTTCCTGTCTCAGGTCGTCTTGCTGCTTTACTTCCTGTTATATATCTACTGATGTTTCCTGTCTCAGGTCGTCGTGCTGCTTTAACTCCTGTTTTATATTTACTTATGTTTCCTGTCTAAGGTCGTCGTGCTGCTTTAACTCCTGTTTTATATTTACTGATGTTTCCTGTCTCAGGTCGTCGTGCTGCTTTAACTCCTGTTTTATATTTACTGATGTTTCCTGTCTCAGATTGTCGTGCTGCTTTACTTCCTGTTATATATCTACTGATGTTTCCTGTCTCAGATCGTCTTGCTGCTTTAACTCGTTTTATATTTACTGATGTTTCCTGTCTCAGGTCGTCGTGCTGCTTTAACTCCTGTTTTATATTTACTGATGTTTCCTGTCTCAGGTCGTCGTGCTGCTTTAACTCCTGTTTTATATTTACTGATGTTTCCTGTCTTAAGTCGTCTTGCTGCTTTAACTCCTGTTTTATATTTACTTATGTTTCCTGTCTCAGGTCGTCTTGCTGCTTTAATTCCTGTTTTATATCTACTGATGTTTCCTGTCTCAGGTCGTCTTGCTGCTTTACTTCCTGTTATATATCTACTGATGTTTCCTGTCTTAAGTTGTCATTCTGCTTTAACTCGTTTTATATTTACTGATGTTTCCTGTCTCAGATCGTCGTGCTGCTTTACTTCCTGTTATATATCTACTGATGTTTCCTGTCTCAGATCGTCGTGCTGCTTTACTTCCTGTTATATATCTACTGATGTTTCCTGTCTTAAGTCGTCGTGCTGCTTTAACTCCTGTTTTATATTTACTTATGTTTCCTGTCTCAGGTCGTCTTGCTGATTTACTTCCTGTTTTATATCTACTGATGTTTCCTGTCTTAAGTCGTCGTGCTGCTTTAACTCCTGTTTTATATTTACCTATGTTTCCTGTCTAAGGTCGTCGTGCTGCTTTAACTCCTGTTTTATATTTACTGATGTTTCCTGTCTCAGATCGTCGTGCTGCTTTACTTCCTGTTATATATCTACTGATGTTTCCTGTCTCAGATCGTCTTGCTGCTTTAACTCCTGTTTTATATTTACTTATGTTTCCTGTCTTAAGTCATCGTGCTGCTTTAACTCCTGTTTTATATTTACTTATGTTTCCTGTCTTAGGTCGTCGTGCTGCTTTAACTCGTTTTATATTCACTGATGTTTCCTGTCTTAAGTCGTCTTGCTGCTTTAACTCCTGTTTTATATTTACTGATGTTTCCTGTCTTAAGTCGTCTTGCTGCTTTAACTCCTGTTTTATATTTACTTATGTTTCCTGTCTTAGGTCTTCGTGCTGCTTTAACTCCTGTTTTATATTTACTGATGTTTCCTGTCTCAGATCGTCGTGCTGCTTTACTTCCTGTTATATATCTACTGATGTTTCCTGTCTCAGATCGTCTTGCTGCTTTAACTCCTGTTTTATATTTACTTATGTTTCCTGTCTCAGGTCGTCGTGCTGCTTTAACTCCTGTTTTATATTTACTTGTTTCCTGTCTTAGGTCGTCGTGCTGCTTTAACTCGTTTTATATTTACTGATGTTTCCTGTCTTAAGTCGTCTTGCTGCTTTAACTCCTGTTTTATATTTACTTATGTTTCCTGTCTCAGGTCGTCTTGCTGCTTTAATTCCTGTTTTATATCTACTGATGTTTCCTGTCTCAGGTCGTCTTGCTGCTTTACTTCCTGTTATATATCTACTGATGTTTCCTGTCTTAAGTTGTCATTCTGCTTTAACTCGTTTTATATTTACTGATGTTTCCTGTCTCAGATCGTCGTGCTGCTTTACTTCCTGTTATATATCTACTGATGTTTCCTGTCTCAGATCGTCGTGCTGCTTTACTTCCTGTTATATATCTACTGATGTTTCCTGTCTTAAGTCGTCGTGCTGCTTTAACTCCTGTTTTATATTTACTTATGTTTCCTGTCTCAGGTCGTCTTGCTGATTTACTTCCTGTTTTATATCTACTGATGTTTCCTGTCTTAAGTCGTCGTGCTGCTTTAACTCCTGTTTTATATTTACTTATGTTTCCTGTCTAAGGTCGTCGTGCTGCTTTAACTCCTGTTTTATATTTACTGATGTTTCCTGTCTCAGATCGTCGTGCTGCTTTACTTCCTGTTATATATCTACTGATGTTTCCTGTCTCAGATCGTCTTGCTGCTTTAACTCCTGTTTTATATTTACTTATGTTTCCTGTCTTAAGTCATCGTGCTGCTTTAACTCCTGTTTTATATTTACTTATGTTTCCTGTCTTAGGTCGTCGTGCTGCTTTAACTCGTTTTATATTCACTGATGTTTCCTGTCTTAAGTCGTCTTGCTGCTTTAACTCCTGTTTTATATTTACTGATGTTTCCTGTCTTAAGTCGTCTTGCTGCTTTAACTCCTGTTTTATATTTACTTATGTTTCCTGTCTTAGGTCTTCGTGCTGCTTTAACTCCTGTTTTATATTTACTGATGTTTCCTGTCTCAGATCGTCGTGCTGCTTTACTTCCTGTTATATATCTACTGATGTTTCCTGTCTCAGATCGTCTTGCTGCTTTAACTCCTGTTTTATATTTACTTATGTTTCCTGTCTTAAGTCGTTTTGCTGCTTTAACTCCTGTTTTATATTTACTTATGTTTCCTGTCTTAGGTTGTCTTGCTGCTTTAACTCCTGTTTTATATTTACTTATGTTTCCTGTCTTAGGTCATCTTGCTGCTTTACTTCCTGTTTTATATCTATTGATGTTTCCTGTCTCAGGTCGTCTTGCTGCTTTACTTCCTGTTATATATCTACTGATGTTTCCTGTCTTAAGTCGTCGTGCTGCTTTAACTCCTGTTTTATATTTACTTATGTTTCCTGTCTCAGGTCGTCGTGCTGCTTTAACTCCTGTTTTATATTTACTGATGTTTCCTGTCTCAGGTCGTCGTGCTGCTTTAACTCCTGTTTTATATTTACTGATGTTTCCTGTCTCAGATCGTCGTGCTGCTTTACTTCCTCTTATGTATCTACTGATGTTTCCTGTCTCAGGTCGTCTTGCTGCTTTACTTCCTGTTATATATCTACTGATGTTTCCTGTCTCAGGTCGTCGTGCTGCTTTAACTCCTGTTTTATATTTACTTATGTTTCCTGTCTCAGGTCGTCGTGCTGCTTTAACTCCTGTTTTATATTTACTGATGTTTCCTGTCTCAGGTCGTCGTGCTGCTTTAACTCCTGTTTTATATTTACTGATGTTTCCTGTCTCAGATCGTCGTGCTGCTTTACTTCCTGTTATGTATCTACTGATGTTTCCTGTCTCAGGTCGTCTTGCTGCTTTACTTCCTGTTATATATCTACTGAAGTTTCCTGTCTCAGGTCGTCGTGCTGCTTTACTTCCTGTTATATATCTACTGATGTTTCCTGTCTCAGGTCGTCGTGCTGCTTTAACTCCTGTTTTATATTTACTGATGTTTCCTGTCTCAGATCGTCGTGCTGCTTTACTTCCTCTTATGTATCTACTGATGTTTCCTGTCTCAGGTCGTCTTGCTGCTTTACTTCCTGTTATATATCTACTGATGTTTCCTGTCTCAGGTCGTCGTGCTGCTTTAACTCCTGTTTTATATTTACTTATGTTTCCTGTCTCAGGTCGTCGTGCTGCTTTAACTCCTGTTTTATATTTACTGATGTTTCCTGTCTCAGGTCGTCGTGCTGCTTTAACTCCTGTTTTATATTTACTGATGTTTCCTGTCTCAGATCGTCGTGCTGCTTTACTTCCTGTTATGTATCTACTGATGTTTCCTGTCTCAGGTCGTCTTGCTGCTTTACTTCCTGTTATATATCTACTGAAGTTTCCTGTCTCAGGTCGTCGTGCTGCTTTACTTCCTGTTATATATCTACTGATGTTTCCTGTCTCAGGTCGTCGTGCTGCTTTAACTCCTGTTTTATATTTACTGATGTTTCCTGTCTCAGATCGTCGTGCTGCTTTACTTCCTGTTATGTATCTACTGATGTTTCCTGTCTCAGGTCGTCTTGCTGCTTTACTTCCTGTTTTATATCTACTGATGTTTCCTGTCTCAGGTCGTCTTGCTGCTTTAACTCCTGTTTTATATTTACTGATGTTTCCTGTCTTAGGTCGTCTTGCTGCTTTAACTCCTGTTTTATATTTACTTATGTGTCCTGTCTTAGGTCGTCTTGCTGCTTTACTTCCTGTTTTATATCTACTGATGTTTCCTGTCTCAGGTCGTCTTGCTGCTTTACTTCCTGTTATATATCTACTGATGTTTCCTGTCTTAAGTCGTCGTGCTGCTTTAACTCCTGTTTTATATTTACTTATGTTTCCTGTCTAAGGTCGTCGTGCTGCTTTAACTCCTGTTTTATATTTACTGATGTTTCCTGTCTCAGGTCGTCGTGCTGCTTTACTTCCTGTTATGTATCTACTGATGTTTCCTGTCTCAGGTCGTCTTGCTGCTTTACTTCCTGTTTTATATCTACTGATGTTTCCTGTCTCAGGTCGTCTTGCTGCTTTAACTCCTGTTTTATATTTACTGATGTTTCCTGTCTTAGGTCGTCTTGCTGCTTTAACTCCTGTTTTATATTTACTTATGTGTCCTGTCTTAGGTCGTCTTGCTGCTTTACTTCCTGTTTTATATCTACTGATGTTTCCTGTCTCAGGTCGTCTTGCTGCTTTACTTCCTGTTATATATCTACTGATGTTTCCTGTCTTAAGTCGTCGTGCTGCTTTAACTCCTGTTTTATATTTACTTATGTTTCCTGTCTAAGGTCGTCGTGCTGCTTTAACTCCTGTTTTATATTTACTGATGTTTCCTGTCTCAGGTCGTCGTGCTGCTTTAACTCCTGTTTTATATTTACTGATGTTTCCTGTCTCAGATCGTCGTGCTGCTTTACTTCCTGTTATATATCTACTGATGTTTCCTGTCTCAGATCGTCTTGCTGCTTTAACTCCTGTTTTATATTTACTTATGTTTCCTGTCTTAAGTCATCGTGCTGCTTTAACTCCTGTTTTATATTTACTTATGTTTCCTGTCTTAAGTCATCGTGCTGCTTTAACTCCTGTTTTATATTTACTTATGTTTCCTGTCTTAGGTCGTCGTGCTGCTTTAACTCGTTTTATATTCACTGATGTTTCCTGTCTCAGATCGTCTTGCTGCTTTAACTCCTGTTTTATATTTACTTATGTTTCCTGTCTTAAGTCATCGTGCTGCTTTAACTCCTGTTTTATATTTACTTATGTTTCCTGTCTTAGGTCGTCGTGCTGCTTTAACTCGTTTTATATTCACTGATGTTTCCTGTCTTAAGTCGTCTTGCTGCTTTAACTCCTGTTTTATATTTACTTATATTTCCTGTCTTAAGTCGTCTTGCTGCTTTAACTCCTGTTTTATATTTACTGATGTTTCCTGTCTCAGGTCGTCTTGCTGCTTTACTTCCTGTTTTATATCTACTGATGTTTCCTGTCTCAGGTCGTCTTGCTGCTTTACTTCCTGTTATATATCTACTGATGTTTCCTGTCTCAGGTCGTCGTGCTGCTTTACTTCCTGTTATATATCTATTGATGTATCCTGTCTCAGGTCGTCGTGCTGCTTTAACTCCTGTTTTATATTTACTTATGTTTCCTGTCTCAGGTCGTCGTGCTGCTTTAACTCCTGTTTTATATTTACTGATGTTTCCTGTCTCAGATCGTCGTGCTGCTTTACTTCCTGTTATGTATCTACTGATGTTTCCTGTCTCAGGTCGTCTTGCTGCTTTACTTCCTGTTATATATCTACTGATGTTTCCTGTCTCAGGTCGTCTTGCTGCTTTACTTCCTGTTATATATCTACTGATGTTTCCTGTCTCAGGTCGTCGTGCTGCTTTAACTCCTGTTTTATATTTACTTATGTTTCCTGTCTAAGGTCGTCGTGCTGCTTTAACTCCTGTTTTATATTTACTGATGTTTCCTGTCTCAGGTCGTCGTGCTGCTTTAACTCCTGTTTTATATTTACTGATGTTTCCTGTCTCAGATTGTCGTGCTGCTTTACTTCCTGTTATATATCTACTGATGTTTCCTGTCTCAGATCGTCTTGCTGCTTTAACTCGTTTTATATTTACTGATGTTTCCTGTCTCAGGTCGTCGTGCTGCTTTAACTCCTGTTTTATATTTACTGATGTTTCCTGTCTCAGGTCGTCGTGCTGCTTTAACTCCTGTTTTATATTTACTGATGTTTCCTGTCTTAAGTCGTCTTGCTGCTTTAACTCCTGTTTTATATTTACTTATGTTTCCTGTCTCAGGTCGTCTTGCTGCTTTAATTCCTGTTTTATATCTACTGATGTTTCCTGTCTCAGGTCGTCTTGCTGCTTTACTTCCTGTTATATATCTACTGATGTTTCCTGTCTTAAGTTGTCATTCTGCTTTAACTCGTTTTATATTTACTGATGTTTCCTGTCTCAGATCGTCGTGCTGCTTTACTTCCTGTTATATATCTACTGATGTTTCCTGTCTCAGATCGTCGTGCTGCTTTACTTCCTGTTATATATCTACTGATGTTTCCTGTCTTAAGTCGTCGTGCTGCTTTAACTCCTGTTTTATATTTACTTATGTTTCCTGTCTCAGGTCGTCTTGCTGATTTACTTCCTGTTTTATATCTACTGATGTTTCCTGTCTTAAGTCGTCGTGCTGCTTTAACTCCTGTTTTATATTTACTTATGTTTCCTGTCTAAGGTCGTCGTGCTGCTTTAACTCCTGTTTTATATTTACTGATGTTTCCTGTCTCAGATCGTCGTGCTGCTTTACTTCCTGTTATATATCTACTGATGTTTCCTGTCTCAGATCGTCTTGCTGCTTTAACTCCTGTTTTATATTTACTTATGTTTCCTGTCTTAAGTCATCGTGCTGCTTTAACTCCTGTTTTATATTTACTTATGTTTCCTGTCTTAGGTCGTCGTGCTGCTTTAACTCGTTTTATATTCACTGATGTTTCCTGTCTTAAGTCGTCTTGCTGCTTTAACTCCTGTTTTATATTTACTGATGTTTCCTGTCTTAAGTCGTCTTGCTGCTTTAACTCCTGTTTTATATTTACTTATGTTTCCTGTCTTAGGTCTTCGTGCTGCTTTAACTCCTGTTTTATATTTACTGATGTTTCCTGTCTCAGATCGTCGTGCTGCTTTACTTCCTGTTATATATCTACTGATGTTTCCTGTCTCAGATCGTCTTGCTGCTTTAACTCCTGTTTTATATTTACTTATGTTTCCTGTCTCAGGTCGTCGTGCTGCTTTAACTCCTGTTTTATATTTACTTGTTTCCTGTCTTAGGTCGTCGTGCTGCTTTAACTCGTTTTATATTTACTGATGTTTCCTGTCTTAAGTCGTCTTGCTGCTTTAACTCCTGTTTTATATTTACTTATGTTTCCTGTCTCAGGTCGTCTTGCTGCTTTAATTCCTGTTTTATATCTACTGATGTTTCCTGTCTCAGGTCGTCTTGCTGCTTTACTTCCTGTTATATATCTACTGATGTTTCCTGTCTTAAGTTGTCATTCTGCTTTAACTCGTTTTATATTTACTGATGTTTCCTGTCTCAGATCGTCGTGCTGCTTTACTTCCTGTTATATATCTACTGATGTTTCCTGTCTCAGATCGTCGTGCTGCTTTACTTCCTGTTATATATCTACTGATGTTTCCTGTCTTAAGTCGTCGTGCTGCTTTAACTCCTGTTTTATATTTACTTATGTTTCCTGTCTCAGGTCGTCTTGCTGATTTACTTCCTGTTTTATATCTACTGATGTTTCCTGTCTTAAGTCGTCGTGCTGCTTTAACTCCTGTTTTATATTTACTTATGTTTCCTGTCTAAGGTCGTCGTGCTGCTTTAACTCCTGTTTTATATTTACTGATGTTTCCTGTCTCAGATCGTCGTGCTGCTTTACTTCCTGTTATATATCTACTGATGTTTCCTGTCTCAGATCGTCTTGCTGCTTTAACTCCTGTTTTATATTTACTTATGTTTCCTGTCTTAAGTCATCGTGCTGCTTTAACTCCTGTTTTATATTTACTTATGTTTCCTGTCTTAGGTCGTCGTGCTGCTTTAACTCGTTTTATATTCACTGATGTTTCCTGTCTTAAGTCGTCTTGCTGCTTTAACTCCTGTTTTATATTTACTGATGTTTCCTGTCTTAAGTCGTCTTGCTGCTTTAACTCCTGTTTTATATTTACTTATGTTTCCTGTCTTAGGTCTTCGTGCTGCTTTAACTCCTGTTTTATATTTACTGATGTTTCCTGTCTCAGATCGTCGTGCTGCTTTACTTCCTGTTATATATCTACTGATGTTTCCTGTCTCAGATCGTCTTGCTGCTTTAACTCCTGTTTTATATTTACTTATGTTTCCTGTCTTAAGTCGTTTTGCTGCTTTAACTCCTGTTTTATATTTACTTATGTTTCCTGTCTTAGGTTGTCTTGCTGCTTTAACTCCTGTTTTATATTTACTTATGTTTCCTGTCTTAGGTCATCTTGCTGCTTTACTTCCTGTTTTATATCTATTGATGTTTCCTGTCTCAGGTCGTCTTGCTGCTTTACTTCCTGTTATATATCTACTGATGTTTCCTGTCTTAAGTCGTCGTGCTGCTTTAACTCCTGTTTTATATTTACTTATGTTTCCTGTCTCAGGTCGTCGTGCTGCTTTAACTCCTGTTTTATATTTACTGATGTTTCCTGTCTCAGGTCGTCGTGCTGCTTTAACTCCTGTTTTATATTTACTGATGTTTCCTGTCTCAGATCGTCGTGCTGCTTTACTTCCTCTTATGTATCTACTGATGTTTCCTGTCTCAGGTCGTCTTGCTGCTTTACTTCCTGTTATATATCTACTGATGTTTCCTGTCTCAGGTCGTCGTGCTGCTTTAACTCCTGTTTTATATTTACTTATGTTTCCTGTCTCAGGTCGTCGTGCTGCTTTAACTCCTGTTTTATATTTACTGATGTTTCCTGTCTCAGGTCGTCGTGCTGCTTTAACTCCTGTTTTATATTTACTGATGTTTCCTGTCTCAGATCGTCGTGCTGCTTTACTTCCTGTTATGTATCTACTGATGTTTCCTGTCTCAGGTCGTCTTGCTGCTTTACTTCCTGTTATATATCTACTGAAGTTTCCTGTCTCAGGTCGTCGTGCTGCTTTACTTCCTGTTATATATCTACTGATGTTTCCTGTCTCAGGTCGTCGTGCTGCTTTAACTCCTGTTTTATATTTACTGATGTTTCCTGTCTCAGATCGTCGTGCTGCTTTACTTCCTCTTATGTATCTACTGATGTTTCCTGTCTCAGGTCGTCTTGCTGCTTTACTTCCTGTTATATATCTACTGATGTTTCCTGTCTCAGGTCGTCGTGCTGCTTTAACTCCTGTTTTATATTTACTTATGTTTCCTGTCTCAGGTCGTCGTGCTGCTTTAACTCCTGTTTTATATTTACTGATGTTTCCTGTCTCAGGTCGTCGTGCTGCTTTAACTCCTGTTTTATATTTACTGATGTTTCCTGTCTCAGATCGTCGTGCTGCTTTACTTCCTGTTATGTATCTACTGATGTTTCCTGTCTCAGGTCGTCTTGCTGCTTTACTTCCTGTTATATATCTACTGAAGTTTCCTGTCTCAGGTCGTCGTGCTGCTTTACTTCCTGTTATATATCTACTGATGTTTCCTGTCTCAGGTCGTCGTGCTGCTTTAACTCCTGTTTTATATTTACTGATGTTTCCTGTCTCAGATCGTCGTGCTGCTTTACTTCCTGTTATGTATCTACTGATGTTTCCTGTCTCAGGTCGTCTTGCTGCTTTACTTCCTGTTTTATATCTACTGATGTTTCCTGTCTCAGGTCGTCTTGCTGCTTTAACTCCTGTTTTATATTTACTTATGTGTCCTGTCTTAGGTCGTCTTGCTGCTTTACTTCCTGTTTTATATCTACTGATGTTTCCTGTCTCAGGTCGTCTTGCTGCTTTACTTCCTGTTATATATCTACTGATGTTTCCTGTCTTAAGTCGTCGTGCTGCTTTAACTCCTGTTTTATATTTACTTATGTTTCCTGTCTAAGGTCGTCGTGCTGCTTTAACTCCTGTTTTATATTTACTGATGTTTCCTGTCTCAGGTCGTCGTGCTGCTTTAACTCCTGTTTTATATTTACTGATGTTTCCTGTCTCAGATCGTCGTGCTGCTTTACTTCCTGTTATATATCTACTGATGTTTCCTGTCTCAGATCGTCTTGCTGCTTTAACTCCTGTTTTATATTTACTTATGTTTCCTGTCTTAAGTCATCGTGCTGCTTTAACTCCTGTTTTATATTTACTTATGTTTCCTGTCTTAAGTCATCGTGCTGCTTTAACTCCTGTTTTATATTTACTTATGTTTCCTGTCTTAGGTCGTCGTGCTGCTTTAACTCGTTTTATATTCACTGATGTTTCCTGTCTCAGATCGTCTTGCTGCTTTAACTCCTGTTTTATATTTACTTATGTTTCCTGTCTTAAGTCATCGTGCTGCTTTAACTCCTGTTTTATATTTACTTATGTTTCCTGTCTTAGGTCGTCGTGCTGCTTTAACTCGTTTTATATTCACTGATGTTTCCTGTCTTAAGTCGTCTTGCTGCTTTAACTCCTGTTTTATATTTACTTATATTTCCTGTCTTAAGTCGTCTTGCTGCTTTAACTCCTGTTTTATATTTACTGATGTTTCCTGTCTCAGGTCGTCTTGCTGCTTTACTTCCTGTTTTATATCTACTGATGTTTCCTGTCTCAGGTCGTCTTGCTGCTTTACTTCCTGTTATATATCTACTGATGTTTCCTGTCTCAGGTCGTCGTGCTGCTTTACTTCCTGTTATATATCTACTGATGTTTCCTGTCTCAGGTCGTCGTGCTGCTTTAACTCCTGTTTTATATTTACTTATGTTTCCTGTCTCAGGTCGTCGTGCTGCTTTAACTCCTGTTTTATATTTACTGATGTTTCCTGTCTCAGGTCGTCGTGCTGCTTTAACTCCTGTTTTATATTTACTGATGTTTCCTGTCTCAGATCGTCGTGCTGCTTTACTTCCTGTTATGTATCTACTGATGTTTCCTGTCTCAGGTCGTCTTGCTGCTTTACTTCCTGTTATATATCTACTGATGTTTCCTGTCTCAGGTCGTCTTGCTGCTTTACTTCCTGTTATATATCTACTGATGTTTCCTGTCTCAGGTCGTCGTGCTGCTTTAACTCCTGTTTTATATTTACTTATGTTTCCTGTCTAAGGTCGTCGTGCTGCTTTAACTCCTGTTTTATATTTACTGATGTTTCCTGTCTCAGGTCGTCGTGCTGCTTTAACTCCTGTTTTATATTTACTGATGTTTCCTGTCTCAGATTGTCGTGCTGCTTTACTTCCTGTTATATATCTACTGATGTTTCCTGTCTCAGATCGTCTTGCTGCTTTAACTCGTTTTATATTTACTGATGTTTCCTGTCTCAGGTCGTCGTGCTGCTTTAACTCCTGTTTTATATTTACTGATGTTTCCTGTCTCAGGTCGTCGTGCTGCTTTAACTCCTGTTTTATATTTACTGATGTTTCCTGTCTTAAGTCGTCTTGCTGCTTTAACTCCTGTTTTATATTTACTTATGTTTCCTGTCTCAGGTCGTCTTGCTGCTTTAATTCCTGTTTTATATCTACTGATGTTTCCTGTCTCAGGTCGTCTTGCTGCTTTACTTCCTGTTATATATCTACTGATGTTTCCTGTCTTAAGTTGTCATTCTGCTTTAACTCGTTTTATATTTACTGATGTTTCCTGTCTCAGATCGTCGTGCTGCTTTACTTCCTGTTATATATCTACTGATGTTTCCTGTCTCAGATCGTCGTGCTGCTTTACTTCCTGTTATATATCTACTGATGTTTCCTGTCTTAAGTCGTCGTGCTGCTTTAACTCCTGTTTTATATTTACTTATGTTTCCTGTCTCAGGTCGTCTTGCTGATTTACTTCCTGTTTTATATCTACTGATGTTTCCTGTCTTAAGTCGTCGTGCTGCTTTAACTCCTGTTTTATATTTACTTATGTTTCCTGTCTAAGGTCGTCGTGCTGCTTTAACTCCTGTTTTATATTTACTGATGTTTCCTGTCTCAGATCGTCGTGCTGCTTTACTTCCTGTTATATATCTACTGATGTTTCCTGTCTCAGATCGTCTTGCTGCTTTAACTCCTGTTTTATATTTACTTATGTTTCCTGTCTTAAGTCATCGTGCTGCTTTAACTCCTGTTTTATATTTACTTATGTTTCCTGTCTTAGGTCGTCGTGCTGCTTTAACTCGTTTTATATTCACTGATGTTTCCTGTCTTAAGTCGTCTTGCTGCTTTAACTCCTGTTTTATATTTACTGATGTTTCCTGTCTTAAGTCGTCTTGCTGCTTTAACTCCTGTTTTATATTTACTTATGTTTCCTGTCTTAGGTCTTCGTGCTGCTTTAACTCCTGTTTTATATTTACTGATGTTTCCTGTCTCAGATCGTCGTGCTGCTTTACTTCCTGTTATATATCTACTGATGTTTCCTGTCTCAGATCGTCTTGCTGCTTTAACTCCTGTTTTATATTTACTTATGTTTCCTGTCTTAAGTCGTCTTGCTGCTTTAACTCCTGTTTTATATTTACTTATGTTTCCTGTCTTAGGTTGTCTTGCTGCTTTAACTCCTGTTTTATATTTACTTATGTTTCCTGTCTTAGGTCATCTTGCTGCTTTACTTCCTGTTTTATATCTACTGATGTTTCCTGTCTCAGGTCGTCTTGCTGCTTTACTTCCTGTTATATATCTACTGATGTTTCCTGTCTTAAGTCGTCGTGCTGCTTTAACTCCCGTTTTATATTTACTTATGTTTCATGTCTAAGGTCGTCGTGCTGCTTTAACTCCTGTTTTATATTTACTGATGTTTCCTGTCTCAGGTCGTCGTGCTGCTTTAACTCCTCTTTTATATTTACTGATGTTTCCTGTCTCAGGTCGTCGTGCTGCTTTAACTCGTTTTATATTTACTGATGTTTCCTGTCTCAGGTCGTCGTGCTGCTTTAACTCCTGTTTTATATTTACTTGTTTCCTGTCTTAGGTCGTCGTGCTGCTTTAACTCGTTTTATATTTACTGATGTTTCCTGTCTTAAGTCGTCTTGCTGCTTTAACTCCTGTTTTATATTTACTTATGTTTCCTGTCTCAGGTCGTCTTGCTGCTTTAATTCCTGTTTTATATCTACTGATGTTTCCTGTCTCAGGTCGTCTTGCTGCTTTACTTCCTGTTATATATCTACTGATGTTTCCTGTCTTAAGTTGTCATTCTGCTTTAACTCGTTTTATATTTACTGATGTTTCCTGTCTCAGATCGTCGTGCTGCTTTACTTCCTGTTATATATCTACTGATGTTTCCTGTCTCAGATCGTCGTGCTGCTTTACTTCCTGTTATATATCTACTGATGTTTCCTGTCTTAAGTCGTCGTGCTGCTTTAACTCCTGTTTTATATTTACTTATGTTTCCTGTCTCAGGTCGTCTTGCTGATTTACTTCCTGTTTTATATCTACTGATGTTTCCTGTCTTAAGTCGTCGTGCTGCTTTAACTCCTGTTTTATATTTACTTATGTTTCCTGTCTAAGGTCGTCGTGCTGCTTTAACTCCTGTTTTATATTTACTGATGTTTCCTGTCTCAGATCGTCGTGCTGCTTTACTTCCTGTTATATATCTACTGATGTTTCCTGTCTCAGATCGTCTTGCTGCTTTAACTCCTGTTTTATATTTACTTATGTTTCCTGTCTTAAGTCATCGTGCTGCTTTAACTCCTGTTTTATATTTACTTATGTTTCCTGTCTTAGGTCGTCGTGCTGCTTTAACTCGTTTTATATTCACTGATGTTTCCTGTCTTAAGTCGTCTTGCTGCTTTAACTCCTGTTTTATATTTACTGATGTTTCCTGTCTTAAGTCGTCTTGCTGCTTTAACTCCTGTTTTATATTTACTTATGTTTCCTGTCTTAGGTCTTCGTGCTGCTTTAACTCCTGTTTTATATTTACTGATGTTTCCTGTCTCAGATCGTCGTGCTGCTTTACTTCCTGTTATATATCTACTGATGTTTCCTGTCTCAGATCGTCTTGCTGCTTTAACTCCTGTTTTATATTTACTTATGTTTCCTGTCTTAAGTCGTTTTGCTGCTTTAACTCCTGTTTTATATTTACTTATGTTTCCTGTCTTAGGTTGTCTTGCTGCTTTAACTCCTGTTTTATATTTACTTATGTTTCCTGTCTTAGGTCATCTTGCTGCTTTACTTCCTGTTTTATATCTATTGATGTTTCCTGTCTCAGGTCGTCTTGCTGCTTTACTTCCTGTTATATATCTACTGATGTTTCCTGTCTTAAGTCGTCGTGCTGCTTTAACTCCCGTTTTATATTTACTTATGTTTCCTGTCTAAGGTCGTCGTGCTGCTTTAACTCCTGTTTTATATTTACTGATGTTTCCTGTCTCAGGTCGTCTTGCTGCTTTAACTCCTGTTTTATATTTACTGATGTTTCCTGTCTTAGGTCGTCTTGCTGCTTTAACTCCTGTTTTATATTTACTTATGTGTCCTGTCTTAGGTCGTCTTGCTGCTTTACTTCCTGTTTTATATCTACTGATGTTTCCTGTCTCAGGTCGTCTTGCTGCTTTACTTCCTGTTATATATCTACTGATGTTTCCTGTCTTAAGTCGTCGTGCTGCTTTAACTCCTGTTTTATATTTACTTATGTTTCCTGTCTCAGGTCGTCGTGCTGCTTTAACTCCTGTTTTATATTTACTGATGTTTCCTGTCTCAGGTCGTCGTGCTGCTTTAACTCCTGTTTTATATTTACTGATGTTTCCTGTCTCAGATCGTCGTGCTGCTTTACTTCCTGTTATGTATCTACTGATGTTTCCTGTCTCAGGTCGTCTTGCTGCTTTACTTCCTGTTATATATCTACTGATGTTTCCTGTCTCAGGTCGTCGTGCTGCTTTAACTCCTGTTTTATATTTACTTATGTTTCCTGTCTCAGGTCGTCGTGCTGCTTTAACTCCTGTTTTATATTTACTGATGTTTCCTGTCTCAGGTCGTCGTGCTGCTTTAACTCCTGTTTTATATTTACTGATGTTTCCTGTCTCAGATCGTCGTGCTGCTTTACTTCCTGTTATGTATCTACTGATGTTTCCTGTCTCAGGTCGTCTTGCTGCTTTACTTCCTGTTATATATCTACTGAAGTTTCCTGTCTCAGGTTGTCGTGCTGCTTTACTTCCTGTTATATATCTACTGATGTTTCCTGTCTCAGGTCGTCGTGCTGCTTTAACTCCTGTTTTATATTTACTGATGTTTCCTGTCTCAGATCGTCGTGCTGCTTTACTTCCTGTTATGTATCTACTGATGTTTCCTGTCTCAGGTCGTCTTGCTGCTTTACTTCCTGTTTTATATCTACTGATGTTTCCTGTCTCAGGTCGTCTTGCTGCTTTAACTCCTGTTTTATATTTACTGATGTTTCCTGTCTTAGGTCGTCTTGCTGCTTTAACTCCTGTTTTATATTTACTTATGTGTCCTGTCTTAGGTCGTCTTGCTGCTTTACTTCCTGTTTTATATCTACTGATGTTTCCTGTCTCAGGTCGTCTTGCTGCTTTACTTCCTGTTATATATCTACTGATGTTTCCTGTCTTAAGTCGTCGTGCTGCTTTAACTCCTGTTTTATATTTACTTATGTTTCCTGTCTAAGGTCGTCGTGCTGCTTTAACTCCTGTTTTATATTTACTGATGTTTCCTGTCTCAGGTCGTCGTGCTGCTTTAACTCCTGTTTTATATTTACTTATGTTTCCTGTCTTAGGTCGTCGTGCTGCTTTAACTCGTTTTATATTCACTGATGTTTCCTGTCTCAGATCGTCTTGCTGCTTTAACTCCTGTTTTATATTTACTTATGTTTCCTGTCTCAGGTCGTCTTGCTGCTTTAATTCCTGTTTTATATCTACTGATGTTTCCTGTCTCAGGTCGTCTTGCTGCTTTACTTCCTGTTATATATCTACTGATGTTTCCTGTCTTAAGTTGTCATTCTGCTTTAACTCGTTTTATATTTACTGATGTTTCCTGTCTCAGATCGTCGTGCTGCTTTACTTCCTGTTATATATCTACTGATGTTTCCTGTCTCAGATCGTCGTGCTGCTTTACTTCCTGTTATATATCTACTGATGTTTCCTGTCTTAAGTCGTCGTGCTGCTTTAACTCCTGTTTTATATTTACTTATGTTTCCTGTCTCAGGTCGTCTTGCTGATTTACTTCCTGTTTTATATCTACTGATGTTTCCTGTCTTAAGTCGTCGTGCTGCTTTAACTCCTGTTTTATATTTACTTATGTTTCCTGTCTAAGGTCGTCGTGCTGCTTTAACTCCTGTTTTATATTTACTGATGTTTCCTGTCTCAGATCGTCGTGCTGCTTTACTTCCTGTTATATATCTACTGATGTTTCCTGTCTCAGATCGTCTTGCTGCTTTAACTCCTGTTTTATATTTACTTATGTTTCCTGTCTTAAGTCATCGTGCTGCTTTAACTCCTGTTTTATATTTACTTATGTTTCCTGTCTTAGGTCGTCGTGCTGCTTTAACTCGTTTTATATTCACTGATGTTTCCTGTCTTAAGTCGTCTTGCTGCTTTAACTCCTGTTTTATATTTACTGATGTTTCCTGTCTTAAGTCGTCTTGCTGCTTTAACTCCTGTTTTATATTTACTTATGTTTCCTGTCTTAGGTCTTCGTGCTGCTTTAACTCCTGTTTTATATTTACTGATGTTTCCTGTCTCAGATCGTCGTGCTGCTTTACTTCCTGTTATATATCTACTGATGTTTCCTGTCTCAGATCGTCTTGCTGCTTTAACTCCTGTTTTATATTTACTTATGTTTCCTGTCTTAAGTCGTCTTGCTGCTTTAACTCCTGTTTTATATTTACTTATGTTTCCTGTCTTAGGTTGTCTTGCTGCTTTACTTCCTGTTTTATATCTACTGATGTTTCCTGTCTCAGGTCGTCTTGCTGCTTTACTTCCTGTTATATATCTACTGATGTTTCCTGTCTTAAGTCGTCGTGCTGCTTTAACTCCCGTTTTATATTTACTTATGTTTCATGTCTAAGGTCGTCGTGCTGCTTTAACTCCTGTTTTATATTTACTGATGTTTCCTGTCTCAGGTCGTCGTGCTGCTTTAACTCCTCTTTTATATTTACTGATGTTTCCTGTCTCAGGTCGTCGTGCTGCTTTAACTCGTTTTATATTTACTGATGTTTCCTGTCTCAGGTCGTCGTGCTGCTTTAACTCCTGTTTTATATTTACTTGTTTCCTGTCTTAGGTCGTCGTGCTGCTTTAACTCGTTTTATATTTACTGATGTTTCCTGTCTTAAGTCGTCTTGCTGCTTTAACTCCTGTTTTATATTTACTTATGTTTCCTGTCTCAGGTCGTCTTGCTGCTTTAATTCCTGTTTTATATCTACTGATGTTTCCTGTCTCAGGTCGTCTTGCTGCTTTACTTCCTGTTATATATCTACTGATGTTTCCTGTCTTAAGTTGTCATTCTGCTTTAACTCGTTTTATATTTACTGATGTTTCCTGTCTCAGATCGTCGTGCTGCTTTACTTCCTGTTATATATCTACTGATGTTTCCTGTCTCAGATCGTCGTGCTGCTTTACTTCCTGTTATATATCTACTGATGTTTCCTGTCTTAAGTCGTCGTGCTGCTTTAACTCCTGTTTTATATTTACTTATGTTTCCTGTCTCAGGTCGTCTTGCTGATTTACTTCCTGTTTTATATCTACTGATGTTTCCTGTCTTAAGTCGTCGTGCTGCTTTAACTCCTGTTTTATATTTACTTATGTTTCCTGTCTAAGGTCGTCGTGCTGCTTTAACTCCTGTTTTATATTTACTGATGTTTCCTGTCTCAGATCGTCGTGCTGCTTTACTTCCTGTTATATATCTACTGATGTTTCCTGTCTCAGATCGTCTTGCTGCTTTAACTCCTGTTTTATATTTACTTATGTTTCCTGTCTTAAGTCATCGTGCTGCTTTAACTCCTGTTTTATATTTACTTATGTTTCCTGTCTTAGGTCGTCGTGCTGCTTTAACTCGTTTTATATTCACTGATGTTTCCTGTCTTAAGTCGTCTTGCTGCTTTAACTCCTGTTTTATATTTACTGATGTTTCCTGTCTTAAGTCGTCTTGCTGCTTTAACTCCTGTTTTATATTTACTTATGTTTCCTGTCTTAGGTCTTCGTGCTGCTTTAACTCCTGTTTTATATTTACTGATGTTTCCTGTCTCAGATCGTCGTGCTGCTTTACTTCCTGTTATATATCTACTGATGTTTCCTGTCTCAGATCGTCTTGCTGCTTTAACTCCTGTTTTATATTTACTTATGTTTCCTGTCTTAAGTCGTTTTGCTGCTTTAACTCCTGTTTTATATTTACTTATGTTTCCTGTCTTAGGTTGTCTTGCTGCTTTAACTCCTGTTTTATATTTACTTATGTTTCCTGTCTTAGGTCATCTTGCTGCTTTACTTCCTGTTTTATATCTATTGATGTTTCCTGTCTCAGGTCGTCTTGCTGCTTTACTTCCTGTTATATATCTACTGATGTTTCCTGTCTTAAGTCGTCGTGCTGCTTTAACTCCCGTTTTATATTTACTTATGTTTCCTGTCTAAGGTCGTCGTGCTGCTTTAACTCCTGTTTTATATTTACTGATGTTTCCTGTCTCAGGTCGTCTTGCTGCTTTAACTCCTGTTTTATATTTACTGATGTTTCCTGTCTTAGGTCGTCTTGCTGCTTTAACTCCTGTTTTATATTTACTTATGTGTCCTGTCTTAGGTCGTCTTGCTGCTTTACTTCCTGTTTTATATCTACTGATGTTTCCTGTCTCAGGTCGTCTTGCTGCTTTACTTCCTGTTATATATCTACTGATGTTTCCTGTCTTAAGTCGTCGTGCTGCTTTAACTCCTGTTTTATATTTACTTATGTTTCCTGTCTCAGGTCGTCGTGCTGCTTTAACTCCTGTTTTATATTTACTGATGTTTCCTGTCTCAGGTCGTCGTGCTGCTTTAACTCCTGTTTTATATTTACTGATGTTTCCTGTCTCAGATCGTCGTGCTGCTTTACTTCCTGTTATGTATCTACTGATGTTTCCTGTCTCAGGTCGTCTTGCTGCTTTACTTCCTGTTATATATCTACTGATGTTTCCTGTCTCAGGTCGTCGTGCTGCTTTAACTCCTGTTTTATATTTACTTATGTTTCCTGTCTCAGGTCGTCGTGCTGCTTTAACTCCTGTTTTATATTTACTGATGTTTCCTGTCTCAGGTCGTCGTGCTGCTTTAACTCCTGTTTTATATTTACTGATGTTTCCTGTCTCAGATCGTCGTGCTGCTTTACTTCCTGTTATGTATCTACTGATGTTTCCTGTCTCAGGTCGTCTTGCTGCTTTACTTCCTGTTATATATCTACTGAAGTTTCCTGTCTCAGGTTGTCGTGCTGCTTTACTTCCTGTTATATATCTACTGATGTTTCCTGTCTCAGGTCGTCGTGCTGCTTTAACTCCTGTTTTATATTTACTGATGTTTCCTGTCTCAGATCGTCGTGCTGCTTTACTTCCTGTTATGTATCTACTGATGTTTCCTGTCTCAGGTCGTCTTGCTGCTTTACTTCCTGTTTTATATCTACTGATGTTTCCTGTCTCAGGTCGTCTTGCTGCTTTAACTCCTGTTTTATATTTACTGATGTTTCCTGTCTTAGGTCGTCTTGCTGCTTTAACTCCTGTTTTATATTTACTTATGTGTCCTGTCTTAGGTCGTCTTGCTGCTTTACTTCCTGTTTTATATCTACTGATGTTTCCTGTCTCAGGTCGTCTTGCTGCTTTACTTCCTGTTATATATCTACTGATGTTTCCTGTCTTAAGTCGTCGTGCTGCTTTAACTCCTGTTTTATATTTACTTATGTTTCCTGTCTAAGGTCGTCGTGCTGCTTTAACTCCTGTTTTATATTTACTGATGTTTCCTGTCTCAGGTCGTCGTGCTGCTTTAACTCCTGTTTTATATTTACTTATGTTTCCTGTCTTAGGTCGTCGTGCTGCTTTAACTCGTTTTATATTCACTGATGTTTCCTGTCTCAGATCGTCTTGCTGCTTTAACTCCTGTTTTATATTTACTTATGTTTCCTGTCTTAAGTCATCGTGCTGCTTTAACTCCTGTTTTATATTTACTTATGTTTCCTGTCTTAGGTCGTCGTGCTGCTTTAACTCGTTTTATATTCACTGATGTTTCCTGTCTTAAGTCGTCTTGCTGCTTTAACTCCTGTTTTATATTTACTTATATTTCCTGTCTTAAGTCGTCTTGCTGCTTTAACTCCTGTTTTATATTTACTGATGTTTCCTGTCTCAGGTCGTCTTGCTGCTTTACTTCCTGTTTTATATCTACTGATGTTTCCTGTCTCAGGTCGTCTTGCTGCTTTACTTCCTGTTATATATCTACTGATGTTTCCTGTCTCAGGTCGTCGTGCTGCTTTACTTCCTGTTATATATCTACTGATGTTTCCTGTCTCAGGTCGTCGTGCTGCTTTAACTCCTGTTTTATATTTACTTATGTTTCCTGTCTCAGGTCGTCGTGCTGCTTTAACTCCTGTTTTATATTTACTGATGTTTCCTGTCTCAGGTCGTCGTGCTGCTTTAACTCCTGTTTTATATTTACTGATGTTTCCTGTCTCAGATCGTCGTGCTGCTTTACTTCCTGTTATGTATCTACTGATGTTTCCTGTCTCAGGTCGTCTTGCTGCTTTACTTCCTGTTATATATCTACTGATGTTTCCTGTCTCAGGTCGTCGTGCTGCTTTAACTCCTGTTTTATATTTACTTATGTTTCCTGTCTAAGGTCGCCGTGCTGCTTTAACTCCTGTTTTATATTTACTGATGTTTCCTGTCTCAGGTCGTCGTGCTGCTTTAACTCCTGTTTTATATTTACTGATGTTTCCTGTCTCAGGTCGTCGTGCTGCTTTAACTCCTGTTTTATATTTACTGATGTTTCCTGTCTCAGGTCGTCGTGCTGCTTTAACTCCTGTTTTATATTTACTGATGTTTCCTGTCTCAGGTCGTCGTGCTGCTTTAACTCCTGTTTTATATTTACTGATGTTTCCTGTCTCAGATTGTCGTGCTGCTTTACTTCCTGTTATATATCTACTGATGTTTCCTGTCTCAGATCGTCTTGCTGCTTTAACTCGTTTTATATTTACTGATGTTTCCTGTCTCAGGTCGTCGTGCTGCTTTAACTCCTGTTTTATATTTACTGATGTTTCCTGTCTCAGGTCGTCGTGCTGCTTTAACTCCTGTTTTATATTTACTGATGTTTCCTGTCTCAGGTCGTCGTGCTGCTTTAACTCCTGTTTTATATTTACTGATGTTTCCTGTCTCAGGTCGTCGTGCTGCTTTAACTCCTGTTTTATATTTACTGATGTTTCCTGTCTCAGGTCGTCGTGCTGCTTTAACTCCTGTTTTATATTTACTGATGTTTCCTGTCTCAGATTGTCGTGCTGCTTTACTTCCTGTTATATATCTACTGATGTTTCCTGTCTCAGATCGTCTTGCTGCTTTAACTCGTTTTATATTTACTGATGTTTCCTGTCTCAGGTCGTCGTGCTGCTTTAACTCCTGTTTTATATTTACTGATGTTTCCTGTCTCAGGTCGTCGTGCTGCTTTAATTCCTGTTTTATATTTACTTATGTTTCCTGTCTCAGGTCGTCTTGCTGCTTTAATTCCTGTTTTATATCTACTGATGTTTCCTGTCTCAGGTCGTCTTGCTGCTTTACTTCCTGTTATATATCTACTGATGTTTCCTGTCTTAAGTTGTCATTCTGCTTTAACTCGTTTTATATTTACTGATGTTTCCTGTCTCAGATCGTCGTGCTGCTTTACTTCCTGTTATATATCTACTGATGTTTCCTGTCTCAGATCGTCGTGCTGCTTTACTTCCTGTTATATATCTACTGATGTTTCCTGTCTTAAGTCGTCGTGCTGCTTTAACTCCTGTTTTATATTTACTTATGTTTCCTGTCTCAGGTCGTCTTGCTGATTTACTTCCTGTTTTATATCTACTGATGTTTCCTGTCTTAAGTCGTCGTGCTGCTTTAACTCCTGTTTTATATTTACTTATGTTTCCTGTCTAAGGTCGTCGTGCTGCTTTAACTCCTGTTTTATATTTACTGATGTTTCCTGTCTCAGATCGTCGTGCTGCTTTACTTCCTGTTATATATCTACTGATGTTTCCTGTCTCAGATCGTCTTGCTGCTTTAACTCCTGTTTTATATTTACTTATGTTTCCTGTCTTAAGTCATCGTGCTGCTTTAACTCCTGTTTTATATTTACTTATGTTTCCTGTCTTAGGTCGTCGTGCTGCTTTAACTCGTTTTATATTCACTGATGTTTCCTGTCTTAAGTCGTCTTGCTGCTTTAACTCCTGTTTTATATTTACTGATGTTTCCTGTCTTAAGTCGTCTTGCTGCTTTAACTCCTGTTTTATATTTACTTATGTTTCCTGTCTTAGGTCTTCGTGCTGCTTTAACTCCTGTTTTATACTTACTGATGTTTCCTGTCTCAGATCGTCGTGCTGCTTTACTTCCTGTTATATATCTACTGATGTTTCCTGTCTCAGATCGTCTTGCTGCTTTAACTCCTGTTTTATATTTACTTATGTTTCCTGTCTTAAGTCGTCTTGCTGCTTTAACTCCTGTTTTATATTTACTTATGTTTCCTGTCTTAGGTTGTCTTGCTGCTTTAACTCCTGTTTTATATTTACTTATGTTTCCTGTCTTAGGTCATCTTGCTGCTTTACTTCCTGTTTTATATCTACTGATGTTTCCTGTCTCAGGTCGTCTTGCTGCTTTACTTCCTGTTATATATCTACTGATGTTTCCTGTCTTAAGTCGTCGTGCTGCTTTAACTCCCGTTTTATATTTACTTATGTTTCCTGTCTAAGGTCGTCGTGCTGCTTTAACTCCTGTTTTATATTTACTGATGTTTCCTGTCTCAGGTCGTCGTGCTGCTTTAACTCCTCTTTTATATTTACTGATGTTTCCTGTCTCAGGTCGTCGTGCTGCTTTAACTCGTTTTATATTTACTGATGTTTCCTGTCTCAGGTCGTCGTGCTGCTTTAACTCCTGTTTTATATTTACTTGTTTCCTGTCTTAGGTCGTCGTGCTGCTTTAACTCGTTTTATATTTACTGATGTTTCCTGTCTTAAGTCGTCTTGCTGCTTTAACTCCTGTTTTATATTTACTTATATTTCCTGTCTTAGGTCTTCGTGCTGCTTTAACTCCTGTTTTATATTTACTTATGTTTCCTGTCTCAGGTCGTCGTACTGCTTTAACTCCTGTTTTATATTTACTGATGTTTCCTGTCTCAGATCGTCGTGCTGCTTTACTTCCTGTTATATATCTACTGATGTTTCCTGTCTCAGATCGTCGTGCTGCTTTACTTCCTGTTATATATCTACTGATGTTTCCTGTCTCAGATCGTCTTGCTGCTTTAACTCCTGTTTTATATTTACTTATGTTTCCTGTCTTAAGTCGTCGTGCTGCTTTAACTCCTGTTTTATATTTACTTATGTTTCCTGTCTCAGGTCGTCGTACTGCTTTAACTCCTGTTTTATATTTACTGATGTTTCCTGTCTCAGATCGTCGTGCTGCTTTACTTCCTGTTATGTATCTACTGATGTTTCCTGTCTCAGGTCGTCTTGCTGCTTTACTTCCTGTTATATATCTACTGATGTTTCCTGTCTCAGGTCGTCGTGCTGCTTTAACTCCTGTTTTATATTTACTTATGTTTCCTGTCTCAGGTCGTCGTGCTGCTTTAACTCCTGTTTTATATTTACTGATGTTTCCTGTCTCAGGTCGTCGTGCTGCTTTAACTCCTGTTTTATATTTACTGATGTTTCCTGTCTCAGATCGTCGTGCTGCTTTACTTCCTGTTATGTATCTACTGATGTTTCCTGTCTCAGGTCGTCTTGCTGCTTTACTTCCTGTTATATATCTACTGAAGTTTCCTGTCTCAGGTCGTCGTGCTGCTTTACTTCCTGTTATATATCTACTGATGTTTCCTGTCTCAGGTCGTCGTGCTGCTTTAACTCCTGTTTTATATTTACTGATGTTTCCTGTCTCAGATCGTCGTGCTGCTTTACTTCCTGTTATGTATCTACTGATGTTTCCTGTCTCAGGTCGTCTTGCTGCTTTACTTCCTGTTTTATATCTACTGATGTTTCCTGTCTCAGGTCGTCTTGCTGCTTTAACTCCTGTTTTATATTTACTGATGTTTCCTGTCTTAGGTCGTCTTGCTGCTTTAACTCCTGTTTTATATTTACTTATGTGTCCTGTCTTAGGTCGTCTTGCTGCTTTACTTCCTGTTTTATATCTACTGATGTTTCCTGTCTCAGGTCGTCTTGCTGCTTTACTTCCTGTTATATATCTACTGATGTTTCCTGTCTTAAGTCGTCGTGCTGCTTTAACTCCTGTTTTATATTTACTTATGTTTCCTGTCTAAGGTCGTCGTGCTGCTTTAACTCCTGTTTTATATTTACTGATGTTTCCTGTCTCAGGTCGTCGTGCTGCTTTAACTCCTGTTTTATATTTACTGATGTTTCCTGTCTCAGATCGTCGTGCTGCTTTACTTCCTGTTATATATCTACTGATGTTTCCTGTCTCAGATCGTCTTGCTGCTTTAACTCCTGTTTTATATTTACTTATGTTTCCTGTCTTAAGTCATCGTGCTGCTTTAACTCCTGTTTTATATTTACTTATGTTTCCTGTCTTAAGTCATCGTGCTGCTTTAACTCCTGTTTTATATTTACTTATGTTTCCTGTCTTAGGTCGTCGTGCTGCTTTAACTCGTTTTATATTCACTGATGTTTCCTGTCTCAGATCGTCTTGCTGCTTTAACTCCTGTTTTATATTTACTTATGTTTCCTGTCTTAAGTCATCGTGCTGCTTTAACTCCTGTTTTATATTTACTTATGTTTCCTGTCTTAGGTCGTCGTGCTGCTTTAACTCGTTTTATATTCACTGATGTTTCCTGTCTTAAGTCGTCTTGCTGCTTTAACTCCTGTTTTATATTTACTTATATTTCCTGTCTTAAGTCGTCTTGCTGCTTTAACTCCTGTTTTATATTTACTGATGTTTCCTGTCTCAGGTCGTCTTGCTGCTTTACTTCCTGTTTTATATCTACTGATGTTTCCTGTCTCAGGTCGTCTTGCTGCTTTACTTCCTGTTATATATCTACTGATGTTTCCTGTCTCAGGTCGTCGTGCTGCTTTACTTCCTGTTATATATCTACTGATGTTTCCTGTCTCAGGTCGTCGTGCTGCTTTACTTCCTGTTATATATCTACTGATGTTTCCTGTCTCAGGTCGTCGTGCTGCTTTACTTCCTGTTATATATCTACTGATGTTTCCTGTCTCAGATCGTCTTGCTGCTTTAACTCGTTTTATATTTACTGATGTTTCCTGTCTCAGGTCGTCGTGCTGCTTTAACTCCTGTTTTATATTTACTGATGTTTCCTGTCTCAGGTCGTCGTGCTGCTTTAACTCCTGTTTTATATTTACTGATGTTTCCTGTCTCAGGTCGTCGTGCTGCTTTAACTCCTGTTTTATATTTACTGATGTTTCCTGTCTCAGGTCGTCGTGCTGCTTTAACTCCTGTTTTATATTTACTGATGTTTCCTGTCTCAGGTCGTCGTGCTGCTTTAACTCCTGTTTTATATTTACTGATGTTTCCTGTCTCAGGTCGTCGTGCTGCTTTAACTCCTGTTTTATATTTACTGATGTTTCCTGTCTCAGATTGTCGTGCTGCTTTACTTCCTGTTATATATCTACTGATGTTTCCTGTCTCAGATCGTCTTGCTGCTTTAACTCGTTTTATATTTACTGATGTTTCCTGTCTCAGGTCGTCGTGCTGCTTTAACTCCTGTTTTATATTTACTGATGTTTCCTGTCTCAGGTCGTCTTGCTGCTTTAATTCCTGTTTTATATCTACTGATGTTTCCTGTCTCAGGTCGTCTTGCTGCTTTACTTCCTGTTATATATCTACTGATGTTTCCTGTCTTAAGTTGTCATTCTGCTTTAACTCGTTTTATATTTACTGATGTTTCCTGTCTCAGATCGTCGTGCTGCTTTACTTCCTGTTATATATCTACTGATGTTTCCTGTCTCAGATCGTCGTGCTGCTTTACTTCCTGTTATATATCTACTGATGTTTCCTGTCTTAAGTCGTCGTGCTGCTTTAACTCCTGTTTTATATTTAGTTATGTTTCCTGTCTAAGGTCGTCGTGCTGCTTTAACTCCTGTTTTATATTTACTGATGTTTCCTGTCTCAGATCGTCGTGCTGCTTTACTTCCTGTTATATATCTACTGATGTTTCCTGTCTCAGATCGTCTTGCTGCTTTAACTCCTGTTTTATATTTACTTATGTTTCCTGTCTCAGGTCGTCGTGCTGCTTTAACTCCTGTTTTATATTTACTTGTTTCCTGTCTTAGGTCGTCGTGCTGCTTTAACTCGTTTTATATTTACTGATGTTTCCTGTCTTAAGTCGTCTTGCTGCTTTAACTCCTGTTTTATATTTACTTATATTTCCTGTCTTAGGTCTTCGTGCTGCTTTAACTCCTGTTTTATATTTACTTATGTTTCCTGTCTCAGGTCGTCGTACTGCTTTAACTCCTGTTTTATATTTACTGATGTTTCCTGTCTCAGATCGTCGTGCTGCTTTACTTCCTGTTATATATCTACTGATGTTTCCTGTCTCAGATCGTCGTGCTGCTTTACTTCCTGTTATATATCTACTGATGTTTCCTGTCTCAGATCGTCTTGCTGCTTTAACTCCTGTTTTATATTTACTTATGTTTCCTGTCTTAAGTCGTCGTGCTGCTTTAACTCCTGTTTTATATTTACTTATGTTTCCTGTCTCAGGTCGTCGTACTGCTTTAACTCCTGTTTTATATTTACTGATGTTTCCTGTCTCAGATCGTCGTGCTGCTTTACTTCCTGTTATATATCTACTGATGTTTCCTGTCTCAGATCGTCTTGCTGCTTTAACTCCTGTTTTATATTTACTTATGTTTCCTGTCTTAAGTCATCGTGCTGCTTTAACTCCTGTTTTATATTTACTTATGTTTCCTGTCTTAGGTCGTCGTGCTGCTTTAACTCGTTTTATATTCATTGATGTTTCCTGTCTTAAGTCGTCTTGCTGCTTTAACTCCTGTTTTATATTTACTGATGTTTCCTGTCTTAAGTCGTCTTCCTGCTTTAACTCCTGTTTTATATTTACTTATATTTCCTGTCTTAGGTCTTCGTGCTGCTTTAACTCCTGTTTTATATTTACTTATATTTCCTGTCTTAAGTCGTCTTGCTGCTTTAACTCCTGTTTTATATATACTGATGTTTCCTGTCTCAGGTCGTCTTGCTGCTTTACTTCCTGTTTTATATCTACTGATGTTTCCTGTCTCAGGTCGTCTTGCTGCTTTACTTCCTGTTATATATCTACTGATGTTTCCTGTCTCAGGTCGTCGTGCTGCTTTACTTCCTGTTATATATCTACTGATGTTTCCTGTCTCAGGTCGTCGTGCTGCTTTAACTCCTGTTTTATATTTACTGATGTTTCCTGTCTCAGGTCGTCGTGCTGCTTTAACTCCTGTTTTATATTTACTGATGTTTCCTGTCTCAGATCGTCGTGCTGCTTTACTTCCTGTTATGTATCTACTGATGTTTCCTGTCTCAGGTCGTCTTGCTGCTTTACTTCCTGTTATATATCTACTGATGTTTCCTGTCTCAGGTCGTCGTGCTGCTTTAACTCCTGTTTTATATTTACTGATGTTTCCTGTCTCAGATCATCGTGCTGCTTTACTTCCTGTTATGTATCTACTGATGTTTCCTGTCTCAGGTCGTCTTGCTGCTTTACTTCCTGTTATATATCTACTGAAGTTTCCTGTCTCAGGTCGTCGTGCTGCTTTACTTCCTGTTTTATATCTACTGATGTTTCCTGTCTCAGGTCGTCGTGCTGCTTTACTTCCTGTTTTATATCTACTGATGTTTCCTGTCTCAGATCGTCGTGCTGCTTTACTTCCTGTTATGTATCTACTGATGTTTCCTGTCTCAGGTCGTCTTGCTGCTTTACTTCCTGTTTTATATCTACTGATGTTTCCTGTCTCAGGTCGTCTTGCTGCTTTAACTCCTGTTTTATATTTACTGATGTTTCCTGTCTTAGGTCGTCTTGCTGCTTTAACTCCTGTTTTATATTTACTTATGTGTCCTGTCTTAGGTCGTCTTGCTGCTTTACTTCCTGTTTTATATCTACTGATGTTTCCTGTCTCAGGTCGTCTTGCTGCTTTACTTCCTGTTATATATCTACTGATGTTTCCTGTCTTAAGTCGTCGTGCTGCTTTAACTCCTGTTTTATATTTACTTATGTTTCCTGTCTAAGGTCGTCGTGCTGCTTTAACTCCTGTTTTATATTTACTGATGTTTCCTGTCTCAGGTCGTCGTGCTGCTTTAACTCCTGTTTTATATTTACTGATGTTTCCTGTCTCAGATCGTCGTGCTGCTTTACTTCCTGTTATATATCTACTGATGTTTCCTGTCTCAGATCGTCTTGCTGCTTTAACTCCTGTTTTATATTTACTTATGTTTCCTGTCTTAAGTCATCGTGCTGCTTTAACTCCTGTTTTATATTTACTTATGTTTCCTGTCTTAAGTCATCGTGCTGCTTTAACTCCTGTTTTATATTTACTTATGTTTCCTGTCTTAGGTCGTCGTGCTGCTTTAACTCGTTTTATATTCACTGATGTTTCCTGTCTCAGATCGTCTTGCTGCTTTAACTCCTGTTTTATATTTACTTATGTTTCCTGTCTTAAGTCATCGTGCTGCTTTAACTCCTGTTTTATATTTACTTATGTTTCCTGTCTTAGGTCGTCGTGCTGCTTTAACTCGTTTTATATTCACTGATGTTTCCTGTCTTAAGTCGTCTTGCTGCTTTAACTCCTGTTTTATATTTACTTATATTTCCTGTCTTAAGTCGTCTTGCTGCTTTAACTCCTGTTTTATATTTACTGATGTTTCCTGTCTCAGGTCGTCTTGCTGCTTTACTTCCTGTTTTATATCTACTGATGTTTCCTGTCTCAGGTCGTCTTGCTGCTTTACTTCCTGTTATATATCTACTGATGTTTCCTGTCTCAGGTCGTCGTGCTGCTTTACTTCCTGTTATATATCTACTGATGTTTCCTGTCTCAGGTCGTCGTGCTGCTTTACTTCCTGTTATATATCTACTGATGTTTCCTGTCTCAGGTCGTCGTGCTGCTTTACTTCCTGTTATATATCTACTGATGTTTCCTGTCTCAGATCGTCTTGCTGCTTTAACTCGTTTTATATTTACTGATGTTTCCTGTCTCAGGTCGTCGTGCTGCTTTAACTCCTGTTTTATATTTACTGATGTTTCCTGTCTCAGGTCGTCGTGCTGCTTTAACTCCTGTTTTATATTTACTGATGTTTCCTGTCTCAGGTCGTCGTGCTGCTTTAACTCCTGTTTTATATTTACTGATGTTTCCTGTCTCAGGTCGTCGTGCTGCTTTAACTCCTGTTTTATATTTACTGATGTTTCCTGTCTCAGGTCGTCGTGCTGCTTTAACTCCTGTTTTATATTTACTGATGTTTCCTGTCTCAGGTCGTCGTGCTGCTTTAACTCCTGTTTTATATTTACTGATGTTTCCTGTCTCAGATTGTCGTGCTGCTTTACTTCCTGTTATATATCTACTGATGTTTCCTGTCTCAGATCGTCTTGCTGCTTTAACTCGTTTTATATTTACTGATGTTTCCTGTCTCAGGTCGTCGTGCTGCTTTAACTCCTGTTTTATATTTACTGATGTTTCCTGTCTCAGGTCGTCTTGCTGCTTTAATTCCTGTTTTATATCTACTGATGTTTCCTGTCTCAGGTCGTCTTGCTGCTTTACTTCCTGTTATATATCTACTGATGTTTCCTGTCTTAAGTTGTCATTCTGCTTTAACTCGTTTTATATTTACTGATGTTTCCTGTCTCAGATCGTCGTGCTGCTTTACTTCCTGTTATATATCTACTGATGTTTCCTGTCTCAGATCGTCGTGCTGCTTTACTTCCTGTTATATATCTACTGATGTTTCCTGTCTTAAGTCGTCGTGCTGCTTTAACTCCTGTTTTATATTTAGTTATGTTTCCTGTCTAAGGTCGTCGTGCTGCTTTAACTCCTGTTTTATATTTACTGATGTTTCCTGTCTCAGATCGTCGTGCTGCTTTACTTCCTGTTATATATCTACTGATGTTTCCTGTCTCAGATCGTCTTGCTGCTTTAACTCCTGTTTTATATTTACTTATGTTTCCTGTCTCAGGTCGTCGTGCTGCTTTAACTCCTGTTTTATATTTACTTGTTTCCTGTCTCAGGTCGTCGTGCTGCTTTACTTCCTGTTTTATATCTACTGATGTTTCCTGTCTCAGGTCGTCGTGCTGCTTTACTTCCTGTTTTATATCTACTGATGTTTCCTGTCTCAGATCGTCGTGCTGCTTTACTTCCTGTTATGTATCTACTGATGTTTCCTGTCTCAGGTCGTCTTGCTGCTTTACTTCCTGTTTTATATCTACTGATGTTTCCTGTCTCAGGTCGTCTTGCTGCTTTAACTCCTGTTTTATATTTACTGATGTTTCCTGTCTTAGGTCGTCTTGCTGCTTTAACTCCTGTTTTATATTTACTTATGTGTCCTGTCTTAGGTCGTCTTGCTGCTTTACTTCCTGTTTTATATCTACTGATGTTTCCTGTCTCAGGTCGTCTTGCTGCTTTACTTCCTGTTATATATCTACTGATGTTTCCTGTCTTAAGTCGTCGTGCTGCTTTAACTCCCGTTTTATATTTACTTATGTTTCCTGTCTAAGGTCGTCGTGCTGCTTTAACTCCTGTTTTATATTTACTGATGTTTCCTGTCTCAGGTCGTCGTGCTGCTTTAACTCCTCTTTTATATTTACTGATGTTTCCTGTCTCAGGTCGTCGTGCTGCTTTAACTCGTTTTATATTTACTGATGTTTCCTGTCTCAGGTCGTCGTGCTGCTTTAACTCCTGTTTTATATTTACTTGTTTCCTGTCTTAGGTCGTCGTGCTGCTTTAACTCGTTTTATATTTACTGATGTTTCCTGTCTTAAGTCGTCTTGCTGCTTTAACTCCTGTTTTATATTTACTTATATTTCCTGTCTTAGGTCTTCGTGCTGCTTTAACTCCTGTTTTATATTTACTTATGTTTCCTGTCTCAGGTCGTCGTACTGCTTTAACTCCTGTTTTATATTTACTGATGTTTCCTGTCTCAGATCGTCGTGCTGCTTTACTTCCTGTTATATATCTACTGATGTTTCCTGTCTCAGATCGTCGTGCTGCTTTACTTCCTGTTATATATCTACTGATGTTTCCTGTCTCAGATCGTCTTGCTGCTTTAACTCCTGTTTTATATTTACTTATGTTTCCTGTCTTAAGTCGTCGTGCTGCTTTAACTCCTGTTTTATATTTACTTATGTTTCCTGTCTCAGGTCGTCGTACTGCTTTAACTCCTGTTTTATATTTACTGATGTTTCCTGTCTCAGATCGTCGTGCTGCTTTACTTCCTGTTATGTATCTACTGATGTTTCCTGTCTCAGGTCGTCTTGCTGCTTTACTTCCTGTTATATATCTACTGATGTTTCCTGTCTCAGGTCGTCGTGCTGCTTTAACTCCTGTTTTATATTTACTTATGTTTCCTGTCTTAAGTCATCGTGCTGCTTTAACTCCTGTTTTATATTTACTTATGTTTCCTGTCTTAAGTCATCGTGCTGCTTTAACTCCTGTTTTATATTTACTTATGTTTCCTGTCTTAGGTCGTCGTGCTGCTTTAACTCGTTTTATATTCACTGATGTTTCCTGTCTCAGATCGTCTTGCTGCTTTAACTCCTGTTTTATATTTACTTATGTTTCCTGTCTTAAGTCATCGTGCTGCTTTAACTCCTGTTTTATATTTACTTATGTTTCCTGTCTTAGGTCGTCGTGCTGCTTTAACTCGTTTTATATTCACTGATGTTTCCTGTCTTAAGTCGTCTTGCTGCTTTAACTCCTGTTTTATATTTACTTATATTTCCTGTCTTAAGTCGTCTTGCTGCTTTAACTCCTGTTTTATATTTACTGATGTTTCCTGTCTCAGGTCGTCTTGCTGCTTTACTTCCTGTTTTATATCTACTGATGTTTCCTGTCTCAGGTCGTCTTGCTGCTTTACTTCCTGTTATATATCTACTGATGTTTCCTGTCTCAGGTCGTCGTGCTGCTTTACTTCCTGTTATATATCTACTGATGTTTCCTGTCTCAGGTCGTCGTGCTGCTTTACTTCCTGTTATATATCTACTGATGTTTCCTGTCTCAGGTCGTCGTGCTGCTTTACTTCCTGTTATATATCTACTGATGTTTCCTGTCTCAGATCGTCTTGCTGCTTTAACTCGTTTTATATTTACTGATGTTTCCTGTCTCAGGTCGTCGTGCTGCTTTAACTCCTGTTTTATATTTACTGATGTTTCCTGTCTCAGGTCGTCGTGCTGCTTTAACTCCTGTTTTATATTTACTGATGTTTCCTGTCTCAGGTCGTCGTGCTGCTTTAACTCCTGTTTTATATTTACTGATGTTTCCTGTCTCAGGTCGTCGTGCTGCTTTAAATCCTGTTTTATATTTACTGATGTTTCCTGTCTCAGGTCGTCGTGCTGCTTTAACTCCTGTTTTATATTTACTGATGTTTCCTGTCTCAGGTCGTCGTGCTGCTTTAACTCCTGTTTTATATTTACTGATGTTTCCTGTCTCAGATTGTCGTGCTGCTTTACTTCCTGTTATATATCTACTGATGTTTCCTGTCTCAGATCGTCTTGCTGCTTTAACTCGTTTTATATTTACTGATGTTTCCTGTCTCAGGTCGTCGTGCTGCTTTAACTCCTGTTTTATATTTACTGATGTTTCCTGTCTCAGGTCGTCTTGCTGCTTTAATTCCTGTTTTATATCTACTGATGTTTCCTGTCTCAGGTCGTCTTGCTGCTTTACTTCCTGTTATATATCTACTGATGTTTCCTGTCTTAAGTTGTCATTCTGCTTTAACTCGTTTTATATTTACTGATGTTTCCTGTCTCAGATCGTCGTGCTGCTTTACTTCCTGTTATATATCTACTGATGTTTCCTGTCTCAGATCGTCGTGCTGCTTTACTTCCTGTTATATATCTACTGATGTTTCCTGTCTTAAGTCGTCGTGCTGCTTTAACTCCTGTTTTATATTTAGTTATGTTTCCTGTCTAAGGTCGTCGTGCTGCTTTAACTCCTGTTTTATATTTACTGATGTTTCCTGTCTCAGATCGTCGTGCTGCTTTACTTCCTGTTATATATCTACTGATGTTTCCTGTCTCAGATCGTCTTGCTGCTTTAACTCCTGTTTTATATTTACTTATGTTTCCTGTCTCAGGTCGTCGTGCTGCTTTAACTCCTGTTTTATATTTACTTGTTTCCTGTCTCAGGTCGTCGTGCTGCTTTACTTCCTGTTTTATATCTACTGATGTTTCCTGTCTCAGGTCGTCGTGCTGCTTTACTTCCTGTTTTATATCTACTGATGTTTCCTGTCTCAGATCGTCGTGCTGCTTTACTTCCTGTTATGTATCTACTGATGTTTCCTGTCTCAGGTCGTCTTGCTGCTTTACTTCCTGTTTTATATCTACTGATGTTTCCTGTCTCAGGTCGTCTTGCTGCTTTAACTCCTGTTTTATATTTACTGATGTTTCCTGTCTTAGGTCGTCTTGCTGCTTTAACTCCTGTTTTATATTTACTTATGTGTCCTGTCTTAGGTCGTCTTGCTGCTTTACTTCCTGTTATATATCTACTGATGTTTCCTGTCTTAAGTCGTCGTGCTGCTTTAACTCCCGTTTTATATTTACTTATGTTTCCTGTCTAAGGTCGTCGTGCTGCTTTAACTCCTGTTTTATATTTACTGATGTTTCCTGTCTCAGGTCGTCGTGCTGCTTTAACTCCTCTTTTATATTTACTGATGTTTCCTGTCTCAGGTCGTCGTGCTGCTTTAACTCGTTTTATATTTACTGATGTTTCCTGTCTCAGGTCGTCGTGCTGCTTTAACTCGTTTTATATTTACTGATGTTTCCTGTCTTAAGTCGTCTTGCTGCTTTAACTCCTGTTTTATATTTACTTATATTTCCTGTCTTAGGTCTTCGTGCTGCTTTAACTCCTGTTTTATATTTACTTATGTTTCCTGTCTCAGGTCGTCGTACTGCTTTAACTCCTGTTTTATATTTACTGATGTTTCCTGTCTCAGATCGTCGTGCTGCTTTACTTCCTGTTATATATCTACTGATGTTTCCTGTCTCAGATCGTCGTGCTGCTTTACTTCCTGTTATATATCTACTGATGTTTCCTGTCTCAGATCGTCTTGCTGCTTTAACTCCTGTTTTATATTTACTTATGTTTCCTGTCTTAAGTCGTCGTGCTGCTTTAACTCCTGTTTTATATTTACTTATGTTTCCTGTCTCAGGTCGTCGTACTGCTTTAACTCCTGTTTTATATTTACTGATGTTTCCTGTCTCAGATCGTCGTGCTGCTTTACTTCCTGTTATGTATCTACTGATGTTTCCTGTCTCAGGTCGTCTTGCTGCTTTACTTCCTGTTATATATCTACTGATGTTTCCTGTCTCAGGTCGTCGTGCTGCTTTAACTCCTGTTTTATATTTACTTATGTTTCCTGTCTCAGGTCGTCGTGCTGCTTTAACTCCTGTTTTATATTTACTGATGTTTCCTGTCTCAGGTCGTCGTGCTGCTTTAACTCCTGTTTTATATTTACTGATGTTTCCTGTCTCAGATCGTCGTGCTGCTTTACTTCCTGTTATGTATCTACTGATGTTTCCTGTCTCAGGTCGTCTTGCTGCTTTACTTCCTGTTATATATCTACTGAAGTTTCCTGTCTCAGGTCGTCGTGCTGCTTTACTTCCTGTTATATATCTACTGATGTTTCCTGTCTCAGGTCGTCGTGCTGCTTTAACTCCTGTTTTATATTTACTGATGTTTCCTGTCTCAGATCGTCGTGCTGCTTTACTTCCTGTTATGTATCTACTGATGTTTCCTGTCTCAGGTCGTCTTGCTGCTTTACTTCCTGTTTTATATCTACTGATGTTTCCTGTCTCAGGTCGTCTTGCTGCTTTAACTCCTGTTTTATATTTACTGATGTTTCCTGTCTCAGGTCGTCTTGCTGCTTTAACTCCTGTTTTATATTTACTTATGTGTCCTGTCTTAGGTCGTCTTGCTGCTTTACTTCCTGTTTTATATCTACTGATGTTTCCTGTCTCAGGTCGTCTTGCTGCTTTACTTCCTGTTATATATCTACTGATGTTTCCTGTCTTAAGTCGTCGTGCTGCTTTAACTCCTGTTTTATATTTACTTATGTTTCCTGTCTAAGGTCGTCGTGCTGCTTTAACTCCTGTTTTATATTTACTGATGTTTCCTGTCTCAGGTCGTCGTGCTGCTTTAACTCCTGTTTTATATTTACTGATGTTTCCTGTCTCAGATCGTCGTGCTGCTTTACTTCCTGTTATATATCTACTGATGTTTCCTGTCTCAGATCGTCTTGCTGCTTTAACTCCTGTTTTATATTTACTTATGTTTCCTGTCTTAAGTCATCGTGCTGCTTTAACTCCTGTTTTATATTTACTTATGTTTCCTGTCTTAAGTCATCGTGCTGCTTTAACTCCTGTTTTATATTTACTTATGTTTCCTGTCTTAGGTCGTCGTGCTGCTTTAACTCGTTTTATATTCACTGATGTTTCCTGTCTCAGATCGTCTTGCTGCTTTAACTCCTGTTTTATATTTACTTATGTTTCCTGTCTTAAGTCATCGTGCTGCTTTAACTCCTGTTTTATATTTACTTATGTTTCCTGTCTTAGGTCGTCGTGCTGCTTTAACTCGTTTTATATTCACTGATGTTTCCTGTCTTAAGTCGTCTTGCTGCTTTAACTCCTGTTTTATATTTACTTATATTTCCTGTCTTAAGTCGTCTTGCTGCTTTAACTCCTGTTTTATATTTACTGATGTTTCCTGTCTCAGGTCGTCTTGCTGCTTTACTTCCTGTTTTATATCTACTGATGTTTCCTGTCTCAGGTCGTCTTGCTGCTTTACTTCCTGTTATATATCTACTGATGTTTCCTGTCTCAGGTCGTCGTGCTGCTTTACTTCCTGTTATATATCTACTGATGTTTCCTGTCTCAGGTCGTCGTGCTGCTTTAACTCCTGTTTTATATTTACTGATGTTTCCTGTCTCAGGTCGTCGTGCTGCTTTAACTCCTGTTTTATATTTACTGATGTTTCCTGTCTCAGATTGTCGTGCTGCTTTACTTCCTGTTATATATCTACTGATGTTTCCTGTCTCAGATCGTCTTGCTGCTTTAACTCGTTTTATATTTACTGATGTTTCCTGTCTCAGGTCGTCGTGCTGCTTTAACTCCTGTTTTATATTTACTGATGTTTCCTGTCTCAGGTCGTCTTGCTGCTTTAATTCCTGTTTTATATCTACTGATGTTTCCTGTCTCAGGTCGTCTTGCTGCTTTACTTCCTGTTATATATCTACTGATGTTTCCTGTCTTAAGTTGTCATTCTGCTTTAACTCGTTTTATATTTACTGATGTTTCCTGTCTCAGATCGTCGTGCTGCTTTACTTCCTGTTATATATCTACTGATGTTTCCTGTCTCAGATCGTCGTGCTGCTTTACTTCCTGTTATATATCTACTGATGTTTCCTGTCTTAAGTCGTCGTGCTGCTTTAACTCCTGTTTTATATTTAGTTATGTTTCCTGTCTAAGGTCGTCGTGCTGCTTTAACTCCTGTTTTATATTTACTGATGTTTCCTGTCTCAGATCGTCGTGCTGCTTTACTTCCTGTTATATATCTACTGATGTTTCCTGTCTCAGATCGTCTTGCTGCTTTAACTCCTGTTTTATATTTACTTATGTTTCCTGTCTCAGGTCGTCGTGCTGCTTTAACTCCTGTTTTATATTTACTTGTTTCCTGTCTCAGGTCGTCGTGCTGCTTTACTTCCTGTTTTATATCTACTGATGTTTCCTGTCTCAGGTCGTCGTGCTGCTTTACTTCCTGTTTTATATCTACTGATGTTTCCTGTCTCAGATCGTCGTGCTGCTTTACTTCCTGTTATGTATCTACTGATGTTTCCTGTCTCAGGTCGTCTTGCTGCTTTACTTCCTGTTTTATATCTACTGATGTTTCCTGTCTCAGGTCGTCTTGCTGCTTTAACTCCTGTTTTATATTTACTGATGTTTCCTGTCTTAGGTCGTCTTGCTGCTTTAACTCCTGTTTTATATTTACTTATGTGTCCTGTCTTAGGTCGTCTTGCTGCTTTACTTCCTGTTTTATATCTACTGATGTTTCCTGTCTCAGGTCGTCTTGCTGCTTTACTTCCTGTTATATATCTACTGATGTTTCCTGTCTTAAGTCGTCGTGCTGCTTTAACTCCCGTTTTATATTTACTTATGTTTCCTGTCTAAGGTCGTCGTGCTGCTTTAACTCCTGTTTTATATTTACTGATGTTTCCTGTCTCAGGTCGTCGTGCTGCTTTAACTCCTCTTTTATATTTACTGATGTTTCCTGTCTCAGGTCGTCGTGCTGCTTTAACTCGTTTTATATTTACTGATGTTTCCTGTCTCAGGTCGTCGTGCTGCTTTAACTCCTGTTTTATATTTACTTGTTTCCTGTCTTAGGTCGTCGTGCTGCTTTAACTCGTTTTATATTTACTGATGTTTCCTGTCTTAAGTCGTCTTGCTGCTTTAACTCCTGTTTTATATTTACTTATATTTCCTGTCTTAGGTCTTCGTGCTGCTTTAACTCCTGTTTTATATTTACTTATGTTTCCTGTCTCAGGTCGTCGTACTGCTTTAACTCCTGTTTTATATTTACTGATGTTTCCTGTCTCAGATCGTCGTGCTGCTTTACTTCCTGTTATATATCTACTGATGTTTCCTGTCTCAGATCGTCGTGCTGCTTTACTTCCTGTTATATATCTACTGATGTTTCCTGTCTCAGATCGTCTTGCTGCTTTAACTCCTGTTTTATATTTACTTATGTTTCCTGTCTTAAGTCGTCGTGCTGCTTTAACTCCTGTTTTATATTTACTTATGTTTCCTGTCTCAGGTCGTCGTACTGCTTTAACTCCTGTTTTATATTTACTGATGTTTCCTGTCTCAGATCGTCGTGCTGCTTTACTTCCTGTTATGTATCTACTGATGTTTCCTGTCTCAGGTCGTCTTGCTGCTTTACTTCCTGTTATATATCTACTGATGTTTCCTGTCTCAGGTCGTCGTGCTGCTTTAACTCCTGTTTTATATTTACTTATGTTTCCTGTCTTAAGTCATCGTGCTGCTTTAACTCCTGTTTTATATTTACTTATGTTTCCTGTCTTAAGTCATCGTGCTGCTTTAACTCCTGTTTTATATTTACTTATGTTTCCTGTCTTAGGTCGTCGTGCTGCTTTAACTCGTTTTATATTCACTGATGTTTCCTGTCTCAGATCGTCTTGCTGCTTTAACTCCTGTTTTATATTTACTTATGTTTCCTGTCTTAAGTCATCGTGCTGCTTTAACTCCTGTTTTATATTTACTTATGTTTCCTGTCTTAGGTCGTCGTGCTGCTTTAACTCGTTTTATATTCACTGATGTTTCCTGTCTTAAGTCGTCTTGCTGCTTTAACTCCTGTTTTATATTTACTTATATTTCCTGTCTTAAGTCGTCTTGCTGCTTTAACTCCTGTTTTATATTTACTGATGTTTCCTGTCTCAGGTCGTCTTGCTGCTTTACTTCCTGTTTTATATCTACTGATGTTTCCTGTCTCAGGTCGTCTTGCTGCTTTACTTCCTGTTATATATCTACTGATGTTTCCTGTCTCAGGTCGTCGTGCTGCTTTACTTCCTGTTATATATCTACTGATGTTTCCTGTCTCAGGTCGTCGTGCTGCTTTACTTCCTGTTATATATCTACTGATGTTTCCTGTCTCAGGTCGTCGTGCTGCTTTACTTCCTGTTATATATCTACTGATGTTTCCTGTCTCAGATCGTCTTGCTGCTTTAACTCGTTTTATATTTACTGATGTTTCCTGTCTCAGGTCGTCGTGCTGCTTTAACTCCTGTTTTATATTTACTGATGTTTCCTGTCTCAGGTCGTCGTGCTGCTTTAACTCCTGTTTTATATTTACTGATGTTTCCTGTCTCAGGTCGTCGTGCTGCTTTAACTCCTGTTTTATATTTACTGATGTTTCCTGTCTCAGGTCGTCGTGCTGCTTTAAATCCTGTTTTATATTTACTGATGTTTCCTGTCTCAGGTCGTCGTGCTGCTTTAACTCCTGTTTTATATTTACTGATGTTTCCTGTCTCAGGTCGTCGTGCTGCTTTAACTCCTGTTTTATATTTACTGATGTTTCCTGTCTCAGATTGTCGTGCTGCTTTACTTCCTGTTATATATCTACTGATGTTTCCTGTCTCAGATCGTCTTGCTGCTTTAACTCGTTTTATATTTACTGATGTTTCCTGTCTCAGGTCGTCGTGCTGCTTTAACTCCTGTTTTATATTTACTGATGTTTCCTGTCTCAGGTCGTCTTGCTGCTTTAATTCCTGTTTTATATCTACTGATGTTTCCTGTCTCAGGTCGTCTTGCTGCTTTACTTCCTGTTATATATCTACTGATGTTTCCTGTCTTAAGTTGTCATTCTGCTTTAACTCGTTTTATATTTACTGATGTTTCCTGTCTCAGATCGTCGTGCTGCTTTACTTCCTGTTATATATCTACTGATGTTTCCTGTCTCAGATCGTCGTGCTGCTTTACTTCCTGTTATATATCTACTGATGTTTCCTGTCTTAAGTCGTCGTGCTGCTTTAACTCCTGTTTTATATTTAGTTATGTTTCCTGTCTAAGGTCGTCGTGCTGCTTTAACTCCTGTTTTATATTTACTGATGTTTCCTGTCTCAGATCGTCGTGCTGCTTTACTTCCTGTTATATATCTACTGATGTTTCCTGTCTCAGATCGTCTTGCTGCTTTAACTCCTGTTTTATATTTACTTATGTTTCCTGTCTCAGGTCGTCGTGCTGCTTTAACTCCTGTTTTATATTTACTTGTTTCCTGTCTCAGGTCGTCGTGCTGCTTTACTTCCTGTTTTATATCTACTGATGTTTCCTGTCTCAGGTCGTCGTGCTGCTTTACTTCCTGTTTTATATCTACTGATGTTTCCTGTCTCAGATCGTCGTGCTGCTTTACTTCCTGTTATGTATCTACTGATGTTTCCTGTCTCAGGTCGTCTTGCTGCTTTACTTCCTGTTTTATATCTACTGATGTTTCCTGTCTCAGGTCGTCTTGCTGCTTTAACTCCTGTTTTATATTTACTGATGTTTCCTGTCTTAGGTCGTCTTGCTGCTTTAACTCCTGTTTTATATTTACTTATGTGTCCTGTCTTAGGTCGTCTTGCTGCTTTACTTCCTGTTATATATCTACTGATGTTTCCTGTCTTAAGTCGTCGTGCTGCTTTAACTCCCGTTTTATATTTACTTATGTTTCCTGTCTAAGGTCGTCGTGCTGCTTTAACTCCTGTTTTATATTTACTGATGTTTCCTGTCTCAGGTCGTCGTGCTGCTTTAACTCCTCTTTTATATTTACTGATGTTTCCTGTCTCAGGTCGTCGTGCTGCTTTAACTCGTTTTATATTTACTGATGTTTCCTGTCTCAGGTCGTCGTGCTGCTTTAACTCCTGTTTTATATTTACTTGTTTCCTGTCTTAGGTCGTCGTGCTGCTTTAACTCGTTTTATATTTACTGATGTTTCCTGTCTTAAGTCGTCTTGCTGCTTTAACTCCTGTTTTATATTTACTTATATTTCCTGTCTTAGGTCTTCGTGCTGCTTTAACTCCTGTTTTATATTTACTTATGTTTCCTGTCTCAGGTCGTCGTACTGCTTTAACTCCTGTTTTATATTTACTGATGTTTCCTGTCTCAGATCGTCGTGCTGCTTTACTTCCTGTTATATATCTACTGATGTTTCCTGTCTCAGATCGTCGTGCTGCTTTACTTCCTGTTATATATCTACTGATGTTTCCTGTCTCAGATCGTCTTGCTGCTTTAACTCCTGTTTTATATTTACTTATGTTTCCTGTCTTAAGTCGTCGTGCTGCTTTAACTCCTGTTTTATATTTACTTATGTTTCCTGTCTCAGGTCGTCGTACTGCTTTAACTCCTGTTTTATATTTACTGATGTTTCCTGTCTCAGATCGTCGTGCTGCTTTACTTCCTGTTATGTATCTACTGATGTTTCCTGTCTCAGGTCGTCTTGCTGCTTTACTTCCTGTTATATATCTACTGATGTTTCCTGTCTCAGGTCGTCGTGCTGCTTTAACTCCTGTTTTATATTTACTTATGTTTCCTGTCTCAGGTCGTCGTGCTGCTTTAACTCCTGTTTTATATTTACTGATGTTTCCTGTCTCAGGTCGTCGTGCTGCTTTAACTCCTGTTTTATATTTACTGATGTTTCCTGTCTCAGATCGTCGTGCTGCTTTACTTCCTGTTATGTATCTACTGATGTTTCCTGTCTCAGGTCGTCTTGCTGCTTTACTTCCTGTTATATATCTACTGAAGTTTCCTGTCTCAGGTCGTCGTGCTGCTTTACTTCCTGTTATATATCTACTGATGTTTCCTGTCTCAGGTCGTCGTGCTGCTTTAACTCCTGTTTTATATTTACTGATGTTTCCTGTCTCAGATCGTCGTGCTGCTTTACTTCCTGTTATGTATCTACTGATGTTTCCTGTCTCAGGTCGTCTTGCTGCTTTACTTCCTGTTTTATATCTACTGATGTTTCCTGTCTCAGGTCGTCTTGCTGCTTTAACTCCTGTTTTATATTTACTGATGTTTCCTGTCTTAGGTCGTCTTGCTGCTTTAACTCCTGTTTTATATTTACTTATGTGTCCTGTCTTAGGTCGTCTTGCTGCTTTACTTCCTGTTTTATATCTACTGATGTTTCCTGTCTCAGGTCGTCTTGCTGCTTTACTTCCTGTTATATATCTACTGATGTTTCCTGTCTTAAGTCGTCGTGCTGCTTTAACTCCTGTTTTATATTTACTTATGTTTCCTGTCTAAGGTCGTCGTGCTGCTTTAACTCCTGTTTTATATTTACTGATGTTTCCTGTCTCAGGTCGTCGTGCTGCTTTAACTCCTGTTTTATATTTACTGATGTTTCCTGTCTCAGATCGTCGTGCTGCTTTACTTCCTGTTATATATCTACTGATGTTTCCTGTCTCAGATCGTCTTGCTGCTTTAACTCCTGTTTTATATTTACTTATGTTTCCTGTCTTAAGTCATCGTGCTGCTTTAACTCCTGTTTTATATTTACTTATGTTTCCTGTCTTAAGTCATCGTGCTGCTTTAACTCCTGTTTTATATTTACTTATGTTTCCTGTCTTAGGTCGTCGTGCTGCTTTAACTCGTTTTATATTCACTGATGTTTCCTGTCTCAGATCGTCTTGCTGCTTTAACTCCTGTTTTATATTTACTTATGTTTCCTGTCTTAAGTCATCGTGCTGCTTTAACTCCTGTTTTATATTTACTTATGTTTCCTGTCTTAGGTCGTCGTGCTGCTTTAACTCGTTTTATATTCACTGATGTTTCCTGTCTTAAGTCGTCTTGCTGCTTTAACTCCTGTTTTATATTTACTTATATTTCCTGTCTTAAGTCGTCTTGCTGCTTTAACTCCTGTTTTATATTTACTGATGTTTCCTGTCTCAGGTCGTCTTGCTGCTTTACTTCCTGTTTTATATCTACTGATGTTTCCTGTCTCAGGTCGTCTTGCTGCTTTACTTCCTGTTATATATCTACTGATGTTTCCTGTCTCAGGTCGTCGTGCTGCTTTACTTCCTGTTATATATCTACTGATGTTTCCTGTCTCAGGTCGTCGTGCTGCTTTACTTCCTGTTATATATCTACTGATGTTTCCTGTCTCAGGTCGTCGTGCTGCTTTACTTCCTGTTATATATCTACTGATGTTTCCTGTCTCAGATCGTCTTGCTGCTTTAACTCGTTTTATATTTACTGATGTTTCCTGTCTCAGGTCGTCGTGCTGCTTTAACTCCTGTTTTATATTTACTGATGTTTCCTGTCTCAGGTCGTCGTGCTGCTTTAACTCCTGTTTTATATTTACTGATGTTTCCTGTCTCAGGTCGTCGTGCTGCTTTAACTCCTGTTTTATATTTACTGATGTTTCCTGTCTCAGGTCGTCGTGCTGCTTTAACTCCTGTTTTATATTTACTGATGTTTCCTGTCTCAGGTCGTCGTGCTGCTTTAACTCCTGTTTTATATTTACTGATGTTTCCTGTCTCAGGTCGTCGTGCTGCTTTAACTCCTGTTTTATATTTACTGATGTTTCCTGTCTCAGATTGTCGTGCTGCTTTACTTCCTGTTATATATCTACTGATGTTTCCTGTCTCAGATCGTCTTGCTGCTTTAACTCGTTTTATATTTACTGATGTTTCCTGTCTCAGGTCGTCGTGCTGCTTTAACTCCTGTTTTATATTTACTGATGTTTCCTGTCTCAGGTCGTCTTGCTGCTTTAATTCCTGTTTTATATCTACTGATGTTTCCTGTCTCAGGTCGTCTTGCTGCTTTACTTCCTGTTATATATCTACTGATGTTTCCTGTCTTAAGTTGTCATTCTGCTTTAACTCGTTTTATATTTACTGATGTTTCCTGTCTCAGATCGTCGTGCTGCTTTACTTCCTGTTATATATCTACTGATGTTTCCTGTCTCAGATCGTCGTGCTGCTTTACTTCCTGTTATATATCTACTGATGTTTCCTGTCTTAAGTCGTCGTGCTGCTTTAACTCCTGTTTTATATTTAGTTATGTTTCCTGTCTAAGGTCGTCGTGCTGCTTTAACTCCTGTTTTATATTTACTGATGTTTCCTGTCTCAGATCGTCGTGCTGCTTTACTTCCTGTTATATATCTACTGATGTTTCCTGTCTCAGATCGTCTTGCTGCTTTAACTCCTGTTTTATATTTACTTATGTTTCCTGTCTCAGGTCGTCGTGCTGCTTTAACTCCTGTTTTATATTTACTGATGTTTCCTGTCTCAGATCGTCGTGCTGCTTTACTTCCTGTTATGTATCTACTGATGTTTCCTGTCTCAGGTCGTCTTGCTGCTTTACTTCCTGTTTTATATCTACTGATGTTTCCTGTCTCAGGTCGTCTTGCTGCTTTAACTCCTGTTTTATATTTACTGATGTTTCCTGTCTTAGGTCGTCTTGCTGCTTTAACTCCTGTTTTATATTTACTTATGTGTCCTGTCTTAGGTCGTCTTGCTGCTTTACTTCCTGTTTTATATCTACTGATGTTTCCTGTCTCAGGTCGTCTTGCTGCTTTACTTCCTGTTATATATCTACTGATGTTTCCTGTCTTAAGTCGTCGTGCTGCTTTAACTCCTGTTTTATATTTACTTATGTTTCCTGTCTAAGGTCGTCGTGCTGCTTTAACTCCTGTTTTATATTTACTGATGTTTCCTGTCTCAGGTCGTCGTGCTGCTTTAACTCCTGTTTTATATTTACTGATGTTTCCTGTCTCAGATCGTCGTGCTGCTTTACTTCCTGTTATATATCTACTGATGTTTCCTGTCTCAGATCGTCTTGCTGCTTTAACTCCTGTTTTATATTTACTTATGTTTCCTGTCTTAAGTCATCGTGCTGCTTTAACTCCTGTTTTATATTTACTTATGTTTCCTGTCTTAAGTCATCGTGCTGCTTTAACTCCTGTTTTATATTTACTTATGTTTCCTGTCTTAGGTCGTCGTGCTGCTTTAACTCGTTTTATATTCACTGATGTTTCCTGTCTCAGATCGTCTTGCTGCTTTAACTCCTGTTTTATATTTACTTATGTTTCCTGTCTTAAGTCATCGTGCTGCTTTAACTCCTGTTTTATATTTACTTATGTTTCCTGTCTTAGGTCGTCGTGCTGCTTTAACTCGTTTTATATTCACTGATGTTTCCTGTCTTAAGTCGTCTTGCTGCTTTAACTCCTGTTTTATATTTACTTATATTTCCTGTCTTAAGTCGTCTTGCTGCTTTAACTCCTGTTTTATATTTACTGATGTTTCCTGTCTCAGGTCGTCTTGCTGCTTTACTTCCTGTTTTATATCTACTGATGTTTCCTGTCTCAGGTCGTCTTGCTGCTTTACTTCCTGTTATATATCTACTGATGTTTCCTGTCTCAGGTCGTCGTGCTGCTTTACTTCCTGTTATATATCTACTGATGTTTCCTGTCTCAGGTCGTCGTGCTGCTTTACTTCCTGTTATATATCTACTGATGTTTCCTGTCTCAGGTCGTCGTGCTGCTTTACTTCCTGTTATATATCTACTGATGTTTCCTGTCTCAGATCGTCTTGCTGCTTTAACTCGTTTTATATTTACTGATGTTTCCTGTCTCAGGTCGTCGTGCTGCTTTAACTCCTGTTTTATATTTACTGATGTTTCCTGTCTCAGGTCGTCGTGCTGCTTTAACTCCTGTTTTATATTTACTGATGTTTCCTGTCTCAGGTCGTCGTGCTGCTTTAACTCCTGTTTTATATTTACTGATGTTTCCTGTCTCAGGTCGTCGTGCTGCTTTAACTCCTGTTTTATATTTACTGATGTTTCCTGTCTCAGGTCGTCGTGCTGCTTTAACTCCTGTTTTATATTTACTGATGTTTCCTGTCTCAGGTCGTCGTGCTGCTTTAACTCCTGTTTTATATTTACTGATGTTTCCTGTCTCAGATTGTCGTGCTGCTTTACTTCCTGTTATATATCTACTGATGTTTCCTGTCTCAGATCGTCTTGCTGCTTTAACTCGTTTTATATTTACTGATGTTTCCTGTCTCAGGTCGTCGTGCTGCTTTAACTCCTGTTTTATATTTACTGATGTTTCCTGTCTCAGGTCGTCTTGCTGCTTTAATTCCTGTTTTATATCTACTGATGTTTCCTGTCTCAGGTCGTCTTGCTGCTTTACTTCCTGTTATATATCTACTGATGTTTCCTGTCTTAAGTTGTCATTCTGCTTTAACTCGTTTTATATTTACTGATGTTTCCTGTCTCAGATCGTCGTGCTGCTTTACTTCCTGTTATATATCTACTGATGTTTCCTGTCTCAGATCGTCGTGCTGCTTTACTTCCTGTTATATATCTACTGATGTTTCCTGTCTTAAGTCGTCGTGCTGCTTTAACTCCTGTTTTATATTTAGTTATGTTTCCTGTCTAAGGTCGTCGTGCTGCTTTAACTCCTGTTTTATATTTACTGATGTTTCCTGTCTCAGATCGTCGTGCTGCTTTACTTCCTGTTATATATCTACTGATGTTTCCTGTCTCAGATCGTCTTGCTGCTTTAACTCCTGTTTTATATTTACTTATGTTTCCTGTCTCAGGTCGTCGTGCTGCTTTAACTCCTGTTTTATATTTACTTGTTTCCTGTCTTAGGTCGTCGTGCTGCTTTAACTCGTTTTATATTTACTGATGTTTCCTGTCTTAAGTCGTCTTGCTGCTTTAACTCCTGTTTTATATTTACTTATATTTCCTGTCTTAGGTCTTCGTGCTGCTTTAACTCCTGTTTTATATTTACTTATGTTTCCTGTCTCAGGTCGTCGTACTGCTTTAACTCCTGTTTTATATTTACTGATGTTTCCTGTCTCAGATCGTCGTGCTGCTTTACTTCCTGTTATATATCTACTGATGTTTCCTGTCTCAGATCGTCGTGCTGCTTTACTTCCTGTTATATATCTACTGATGTTTCCTGTCTCAGATCGTCTTGCTGCTTTAACTCCTGTTTTATATTTACTTATGTTTCCTGTCTTAAGTCGTCGTGCTGCTTTAACTCCTGTTTTATATTTACTTATGTTTCCTGTCTCAGGTCGTCGTACTGCTTTAACTCCTGTTTTATATTTACTGATGTTTCCTGTCTCAGATCGTCGTGCTGCTTTACTTCCTGTTATATATCTACTGATGTTTCCTGTCTCAGATCGTCTTGCTGCTTTAACTCCTGTTTTATATTTACTTATGTTTCCTGTCTTAAGTCATCGTGCTGCTTTAACTCCTGTTTTATATTTACTTATGTTTCCTGTCTTAGGTCGTCGTGCTGCTTTAACTCGTTTTATATTCATTGATGTTTCCTGTCTTAAGTCGTCTTGCTGCTTTAACTCCTGTTTTATATTTACTGATGTTTCCTGTCTTAAGTCGTCTTCCTGCTTTAACTCCTGTTTTATATTTACTTATATTTCCTGTCTTAGGTCTTCGTGCTGCTTTAACTCCTGTTTTATATTTACTTATATTTCCTGTCTTAAGTCGTCTTGCTGCTTTAACTCCTGTTTTATATATACTGATGTTTCCTGTCTCAGGTCGTCTTGCTGCTTTACTTCCTGTTTTATATCTACTGATGTTTCCTGTCTCAGGTCGTCTTGCTGCTTTACTTCCTGTTATATATCTACTGATGTTTCCTGTCTCAGGTCGTCGTGCTGCTTTACTTCCTGTTATATATCTACTGATGTTTCCTGTCTCAGGTCGTCGTGCTGCTTTAACTCCTGTTTTATATTTACTGATGTTTCCTGTCTCAGGTCGTCGTGCTGCTTTAACTCCTGTTTTATATTTACTGATGTTTCCTGTCTCAGATCGTCGTGCTGCTTTACTTCCTGTTATGTATCTACTGATGTTTCCTGTCTCAGGTCGTCTTGCTGCTTTACTTCCTGTTATATATCTACTGATGTTTCCTGTCTCAGGTCGTCGTGCTGCTTTAACTCCTGTTTTATATTTACTGATGTTTCCTGTCTCAGATCATCGTGCTGCTTTACTTCCTGTTATGTATCTACTGATGTTTCCTGTCTCAGGTCGTCTTGCTGCTTTACTTCCTGTTATATATCTACTGAAGTTTCCTGTCTCAGGTCGTCGTGCTGCTTTACTTCCTGTTTTATATCTACCGATGTTTCCTGTCTCAGGTCGTCGTGCTGCTTTACTTCCTGTTTTATATCTACTGATGTTTCCTGTCTCAGATCGTCGTGCTGCTTTACTTCCTGTTATGTATCTACTGATGTTTCCTGTCTCAGGTCGTCTTGCTGCTTTACTTCCTGTTTTATATCTACTGATGTTTCCTGTCTCAGGTCGTCTTGCTGCTTTAACTCCTGTTTTATATTTACTGATGTTTCCTGTCTTAGGTCGTCTTGCTGCTTTAACTCCTGTTTTATATTTACTTATGTGTCCTGTCTTAGGTCGTCTTGCTGCTTTACTTCCTGTTTTATATCTACTGATGTTTCCTGTCTCAGGTCGTCTTGCTGCTTTACTTCCTGTTATATATCTACTGATGTTTCCTGTCTTAAGTCGTCGTGCTGCTTTAACTCCTGTTTTATATTTACTTATGTTTCCTGTCTAAGGTCGTCGTGCTGCTTTAACTCCTGTTTTATATTTACTGATGTTTCCTGTCTCAGGTCGTCGTGCTGCTTTAACTCCTGTTTTATATTTACTGATGTTTCCTGTCTCAGATCGTCGTGCTGCTTTACTTCCTGTTATATATCTACTGATGTTTCCTGTCTCAGATCGTCTTGCTGCTTTAACTCCTGTTTTATATTTACTTATGTTTCCTGTCTTAAGTCATCGTGCTGCTTTAACTCCTGTTTTATATTTACTTATGTTTCCTGTCTTAAGTCATCGTGCTGCTTTAACTCCTGTTTTATATTTACTTATGTTTCCTGTCTTAGGTCGTCGTGCTGCTTTAACTCGTTTTATATTCACTGATGTTTCCTGTCTCAGATCGTCTTGCTGCTTTAACTCCTGTTTTATATTTACTTATGTTTCCTGTCTTAAGTCATCGTGCTGCTTTAACTCCTGTTTTATATTTACTTATGTTTCCTGTCTTAGGTCGTCGTGCTGCTTTAACTCGTTTTATATTCACTGATGTTTCCTGTCTTAAGTCGTCTTGCTGCTTTAACTCCTGTTTTATATTTACTTATATTTCCTGTCTTAAGTCGTCTTGCTGCTTTAACTCCTGTTTTATATTTACTGATGTTTCCTGTCTCAGGTCGTCTTGCTGCTTTACTTCCTGTTTTATATCTACTGATGTTTCCTGTCTCAGGTCGTCTTGCTGCTTTACTTCCTGTTATATATCTACTGATGTTTCCTGTCTCAGGTCGTCGTGCTGCTTTACTTCCTGTTATATATCTACTGATGTTTCCTGTCTCAGGTCGTCGTGCTGCTTTACTTCCTGTTATATATCTACTGATGTTTCCTGTCTCAGGTCGTCGTGCTGCTTTACTTCCTGTTATATATCTACTGATGTTTCCTGTCTCAGATCGTCTTGCTGCTTTAACTCGTTTTATATTTACTGATGTTTCCTGTCTCAGGTCGTCGTGCTGCTTTAACTCCTGTTTTATATTTACTGATGTTTCCTGTCTCAGGTCGTCGTGCTGCTTTAACTCCTGTTTTATATTTACTGATGTTTCCTGTCTCAGGTCGTCGTGCTGCTTTAACTCCTGTTTTATATTTACTGATGTTTCCTGTCTCAGGTCGTCGTGCTGCTTTAACTCCTGTTTTATATTTACTGATGTTTCCTGTCTCAGGTCGTCGTGCTGCTTTAACTCCTGTTTTATATTTACTGATGTTTCCTGTCTCAGATTGTCGTGCTGCTTTACTTCCTGTTATATATCTACTGATGTTTCCTGTCTCAGATCGTCTTGCTGCTTTAACTCGTTTTATATTTACTGATGTTTCCTGTCTCAGGTCGTCGTGCTGCTTTAACTCCTGTTTTATATTTACTGATGTTTCCTGTCTCAGGTCGTCTTGCTGCTTTAATTCCTGTTTTATATCTACTGATGTTTCCTGTCTCAGGTCGTCTTGCTGCTTTACTTCCTGTTATATATCTACTGATGTTTCCTGTCTTAAGTTGTCATTCTGCTTTAACTCGTTTTATATTTACTGATGTTTCCTGTCTCAGATCGTCGTGCTGCTTTACTTCCTGTTATATATCTACTGATGTTTCCTGTCTCAGATCGTCGTGCTGCTTTACTTCCTGTTATATATCTACTGATGTTTCCTGTCTTAAGTCGTCGTGCTGCTTTAACTCCTGTTTTATATTTAGTTATGTTTCCTGTCTAAGGTCGTCGTGCTGCTTTAACTCCTGTTTTATATTTACTGATGTTTCCTGTCTCAGATCGTCGTGCTGCTTTACTTCCTGTTATATATCTACTGATGTTTCCTGTCTCAGATCGTCTTGCTGCTTTAACTCCTGTTTTATATTTACTTATGTTTCCTGTCTCAGGTCGTCGTGCTGCTTTAACTCCTGTTTTATATTTACTTGTTTCCTGTCTCAGGTCGTCGTGCTGCTTTACTTCCTGTTTTATATCTACTGATGTTTCCTGTCTCAGGTCGTCGTGCTGCTTTACTTCCTGTTTTATATCTACTGATGTTTCCTGTCTCAGATCGTCGTGCTGCTTTACTTCCTGTTATGTATCTACTGATGTTTCCTGTCTCAGGTCGTCTTGCTGCTTTACTTCCTGTTTTATATCTACTGATGTTTCCTGTCTCAGGTCGTCTTGCTGCTTTAACTCCTGTTTTATATTTACTGATGTTTCCTGTCTTAGGTCGTCTTGCTGCTTTAACTCCTGTTTTATATTTACTTATGTGTCCTGTCTTAGGTCGTCTTGCTGCTTTACTTCCTGTTTTATATCTACTGATGTTTCCTGTCTCAGGTCGTCTTGCTGCTTTACTTCCTGTTATATATCTACTGATGTTTCCTGTCTTAAGTCGTCGTGCTGCTTTAACTCCTGTTTTATATTTACTTATGTTTCCTGTCTAAGGTCGTCGTGCTGCTTTAACTCCTGTTTTATATTTACTGATGTTTCCTGTCTCAGGTCGTCGTGCTGCTTTAACTCCTGTTTTATATTTACTGATGTTTCCTGTCTCAGATCGTCGTGCTGCTTTACTTCCTGTTATATATCTACTGATGTTTCCTGTCTCAGATCGTCTTGCTGCTTTAACTCCTGTTTTATATTTACTTATGTTTCCTGTCTTAAGTCATCGTGCTGCTTTAACTCCTGTTTTATATTTACTTATGTTTCCTGTCTTAAGTCATCGTGCTGCTTTAACTCCTGTTTTATATTTACTTATGTTTCCTGTCTTAGGTCGTCGTGCTGCTTTAACTCGTTTTATATTCACTGATGTTTCCTGTCTCAGATCGTCTTGCTGCTTTAACTCCTGTTTTATATTTACTTATGTTTCCTGTCTTAAGTCATCGTGCTGCTTTAACTCCTGTTTTATATTTACTTATGTTTCCTGTCTTAGGTCGTCGTGCTGCTTTAACTCGTTTTATATTCACTGATGTTTCCTGTCTTAAGTCGTCTTGCTGCTTTAACTCCTGTTTTATATTTACTTATATTTCCTGTCTTAAGTCGTCTTGCTGCTTTAACTCCTGTTTTATATTTACTGATGTTTCCTGTCTCAGGTCGTCTTGCTGCTTTACTTCCTGTTTTATATCTACTGATGTTTCCTGTCTCAGGTCGTCTTGCTGCTTTACTTCCTGTTATATATCTACTGATGTTTCCTGTCTCAGGTCGTCGTGCTGCTTTACTTCCTGTTATATATCTACTGATGTTTCCTGTCTCAGGTCGTCGTGCTGCTTTACTTCCTGTTATATATCTACTGATGTTTCCTGTCTCAGGTCGTCGTGCTGCTTTACTTCCTGTTATATATCTACTGATGTTTCCTGTCTCAGATCGTCTTGCTGCTTTAACTCGTTTTATATTTACTGATGTTTCCTGTCTCAGGTCGTCGTGCTGCTTTAACTCCTGTTTTATATTTACTGATGTTTCCTGTCTCAGGTCGTCGTGCTGCTTTAACTCCTGTTTTATATTTACTGATGTTTCCTGTCTCAGGTCGTCGTGCTGCTTTAACTCCTGTTTTATATTTACTGATGTTTCCTGTCTCAGGTCGTCGTGCTGCTTTAACTCCTGTTTTATATTTACTGATGTTTCCTGTCTCAGGTCGTCGTGCTGCTTTAACTCCTGTTTTATATTTACTGATGTTTCCTGTCTCAGGTCGTCGTGCTGCTTTAACTCCTGTTTTATATTTACTGATGTTTCCTGTCTCAGATTGTCGTGCTGCTTTACTTCCTGTTATATATCTACTGATGTTTCCTGTCTCAGATCGTCTTGCTGCTTTAACTCGTTTTATATTTACTGATGTTTCCTGTCTCAGATCGTCGTGCTGCTTTACTTCCTGTTATATATCTACTGATGTTTCCTGTCTCAGATCGTCGTGCTGCTTTACTTCCTGTTATATATCTACTGATGTTTCCTGTCTTAAGTCGTCGTGCTGCTTTAACTCCTGTTTTATATTTAGTTATGTTTCCTGTCTAAGGTCGTCGTGCTGCTTTAACTCCTGTTTTATATTTACTGATGTTTCCTGTCTCAGATCGTCGTGCTGCTTTACTTCCTGTTATATATCTACTGATGTTTCCTGTCTCAGATCGTCTTGCTGCTTTAACTCCTGTTTTATATTTACTTATGTTTCCTGTCTCAGGTCGTCGTGCTGCTTTAACTCCTGTTTTATATTTACTTGTTTCCTGTCTCAGGTCGTCGTGCTGCTTTACTTCCTGTTTTATATCTACTGATGTTTCCTGTCTCAGGTCGTCGTGCTGCTTTACTTCCTGTTTTATATCTACTGATGTTTCCTGTCTCAGATCGTCGTGCTGCTTTACTTCCTGTTATGTATCTACTGATGTTTCCTGTCTCAGGTCGTCTTGCTGCTTTACTTCCTGTTTTATATCTACTGATGTTTCCTGTCTCAGGTCGTCTTGCTGCTTTAACTCCTGTTTTATATTTACTGATGTTTCCTGTCTTAGGTCGTCTTGCTGCTTTAACTCCTGTTTTATATTTACTTATGTGTCCTGTCTTAGGTCGTCTTGCTGCTTTACTTCCTGTTTTATATCTACTGATGTTTCCTGTCTCAGGTCGTCTTGCTGCTTTACTTCCTGTTATATATCTACTGATGTTTCCTGTCTTAAGTCGTCGTGCTGCTTTAACTCCTGTTTTATATTTACTTATGTTTCCTGTCTAAGGTCGTCGTGCTGCTTTAACTCCTGTTTTATATTTACTGATGTTTCCTGTCTCAGGTCGTCGTGCTGCTTTAACTCCTGTTTTATATTTACTGATGTTTCCTGTCTCAGATCGTCGTGCTGCTTTACTTCCTGTTATATATCTACTGATGTTTCCTGTCTCAGATCGTCTTGCTGCTTTAACTCCTGTTTTATATTTACTTATGTTTCCTGTCTTAAGTCATCGTGCTGCTTTAACTCCTGTTTTATATTTACTTATGTTTCCTGTCTTAAGTCATCGTGCTGCTTTAACTCCTGTTTTATATTTACTTATGTTTCCTGTCTTAGGTCGTCGTGCTGCTTTAACTCGTTTTATATTCACTGATGTTTCCTGTCTCAGATCGTCTTGCTGCTTTAACTCCTGTTTTATATTTACTTATGTTTCCTGTCTTAAGTCATCGTGCTGCTTTAACTCCTGTTTTATATTTACTTATGTTTCCTGTCTTAGGTCGTCGTGCTGCTTTAACTCGTTTTATATTCACTTATGTTTCCTGTCTTAAGTCGTCTTGCTGCTTTAACTCCTGTTTTATATTTACTTATATTTCCTGTCTTAAGTCGTCTTGCTGCTTTAACTCCTGTTTTATATTTACTGATGTTTCCTGTCTCAGGTCGTCTTGCTGCTTTACTTCCTGTTTTATATCTACTGATGTTTCCTGTCTCAGGTCGTCTTGCTGCTTTACTTCCTGTTATATATCTACTGATGTTTCCTGTCTCAGGTCGTCGTGCTGCTTTACTTCCTGTTATATATCTACTGATGTTTCCTGTCTCAGGTCGTCGTGCTGCTTTACTTCCTGTTATATATCTACTGATGTTTCCTGTCTCAGGTCGTCGTGCTGCTTTACTTCCTGTTATATATCTACTGATGTTTCCTGTCTCAGATCGTCTTGCTGCTTTAACTCGTTTTATATTTACTGATGTTTCCTGTCTCAGGTCGTCGTGCTGCTTTAACTCCTGTTTTATATTTACTGATGTTTCCTGTCTCAGGTCGTCTTGCTGCTTTAATTCCTGTTTTATATCTACTGATGTTTCCTGTCTCAGGTCGTCTTGCTGCTTTACTTCCTGTTATATATCTACTGATGTTTCCTGTCTTAAGTTGTCATTCTGCTTTAACTCGTTTTATATTTACTGATGTTTCCTGTCTCAGATCGTCGTGCTGCTTTACTTCCTGTTATATATCTACTGATGTTTCCTGTCTCAGATCGTCGTGCTGCTTTACTTCCTGTTATATATCTACTGATGTTTCCTGTCTTAAGTCGTCGTGCTGCTTTAACTCCTGTTTTATATTTAGTTATGTTTCCTGTCTAAGGTCGTCGTGCTGCTTTAACTCCTGTTTTATATTTACTGATGTTTCCTGTCTCAGATCGTCGTGCTGCTTTACTTCCTGTTATATATCTACTGATGTTTCCTGTCTCAGATCGTCTTGCTGCTTTAACTCCTGTTTTATATTTACTTATGTTTCCTGTCTCAGGTCGTCGTGCTGCTTTAACTCCTGTTTTATATTTACTTGTTTCCTGTCTTAGGTCGTCGTGCTGCTTTAACTCGTTTTATATTTACTGATGTTTCCTGTCTTAAGTCGTCTTGCTGCTTTAACTCCTGTTTTATATTTACTTATATTTCCTGTCTTAGGTCTTCGTGCTGCTTTAACTCCTGTTTTATATTTACTTATGTTTCCTGTCTCAGGTCGTCGTACTGCTTTAACTCCTGTTTTATATTTACTGATGTTTCCTGTCTCAGATCGTCGTGCTGCTTTACTTCCTGTTATATATCTACTGATGTTTCCTGTCTCAGATCGTCGTGCTGCTTTACTTCCTGTTATATATCTACTGATGTTTCCTGTCTCAGATCGTCTTGCTGCTTTAACTCCTGTTTTATATTTACTTATGTTTCCTGTCTTAAGTCGTCGTGCTGCTTTAACTCCTGTTTTATATTTACTTATGTTTCCTGTCTCAGGTCGTCGTACTGCTTTAACTCCTGTTTTATATTTACTGATGTTTCCTGTCTCAGATCGTCGTGCTGCTTTACTTCCTGTTATATATCTACTGATGTTTCCTGTCTCAGATCGTCTTGCTGCTTTAACTCCTGTTTTATATTTACTTATGTTTCCTGTCTTAAGTCATCGTGCTGCTTTAACTCCTGTTTTATATTTACTTATGTTTCCTGTCTTAGGTCGTCGTGCTGCTTTAACTCGTTTTATATTCATTGATGTTTCCTGTCTTAAGTCGTCTTGCTGCTTTAACTCCTGTTTTATATTTACTGATGTTTCCTGTCTTAAGTCGTCTTCCTGCTTTAACTCCTGTTTTATATTTACTTATATTTCCTGTCTTAGGTCTTCGTGCTGCTTTAACTCCTGTTTTATATTTACTTATATTTCCTGTCTTAAGTCGTCTTGCTGCTTTAACTCCTGTTTTATATATACTGATGTTTCCTGTCTCAGGTCGTCTTGCTGCTTTACTTCCTGTTTTATATCTACTGATGTTTCCTGTCTCAGGTCGTCTTGCTGCTTTACTTCCTGTTATATATCTACTGATGTTTCCTGTCTCAGGTCGTCGTGCTGCTTTACTTCCTGTTATATATCTACTGATGTTTCCTGTCTCAGGTCGTCGTGCTGCTTTAACTCCTGTTTTATATTTACTGATGTTTCCTGTCTCAGGTCGTCGTGCTGCTTTAACTCCTGTTTTATATTTACTGATGTTTCCTGTCTCAGATCGTCGTGCTGCTTTACTTCCTGTTATGTATCTACTGATGTTTCCTGTCTCAGGTCGTCTTGCTGCTTTACTTCCTGTTATATATCTACTGATGTTTCCTGTCTCAGGTCGTCGTGCTGCTTTAACTCCTGTTTTATATTTACTGATGTTTCCTGTCTCAGATCATCGTGCTGCTTTACTTCCTGTTATGTATCTACTGATGTTTCCTGTCTCAGGTCGTCTTGCTGCTTTACTTCCTGTTATATATCTACTGAAGTTTCCTGTCTCAGGTCGTCGTGCTGCTTTACTTCCTGTTTTATATCTACTGATGTTTCCTGTCTCAGGTCGTCGTGCTGCTTTACTTCCTGTTTTATATCTACTGATGTTTCCTGTCTCAGATCGTCGTGCTGCTTTACTTCCTGTTATGTATCTACTGATGTTTCCTGTCTCAGGTCGTCTTGCTGCTTTACTTCCTGTTTTATATCTACTGATGTTTCCTGTCTCAGGTCGTCTTGCTGCTTTAACTCCTGTTTTATATTTACTGATGTTTCCTGTCTTAGGTCGTCTTGCTGCTTTAACTCCTGTTTTATATTTACTTATGTGTCCTGTCTTAGGTCGTCTTGCTGCTTTACTTCCTGTTTTATATCTACTGATGTTTCCTGTCTCAGGTCGTCTTGCTGCTTTACTTCCTGTTATATATCTACTGATGTTTCCTGTCTTAAGTCGTCGTGCTGCTTTAACTCCTGTTTTATATTTACTTATGTTTCCTGTCTAAGGTCGTCGTGCTGCTTTAACTCCTGTTTTATATTTACTGATGTTTCCTGTCTCAGGTCGTCGTGCTGCTTTAACTCCTGTTTTATATTTACTGATGTTTCCTGTCTCAGATCGTCGTGCTGCTTTACTTCCTGTTATATATCTACTGATGTTTCCTGTCTCAGATCGTCTTGCTGCTTTAACTCCTGTTTTATATTTACTTATGTTTCCTGTCTTAAGTCATCGTGCTGCTTTAACTCCTGTTTTATATTTACTTATGTTTCCTGTCTTAAGTCATCGTGCTGCTTTAACTCCTGTTTTATATTTACTTATGTTTCCTGTCTTAGGTCGTCGTGCTGCTTTAACTCGTTTTATATTCACTGATGTTTCCTGTCTCAGATCGTCTTGCTGCTTTAACTCCTGTTTTATATTTACTTATGTTTCCTGTCTTAAGTCATCGTGCTGCTTTAACTCCTGTTTTATATTTACTTATGTTTCCTGTCTTAGGTCGTCGTGCTGCTTTAACTCGTTTTATATTCACTGATGTTTCCTGTCTTAAGTCGTCTTGCTGCTTTAACTCCTGTTTTATATTTACTTATATTTCCTGTCTTAAGTCGTCTTGCTGCTTTAACTCCTGTTTTATATTTACTGATGTTTCCTGTCTCAGGTCGTCTTGCTGCTTTACTTCCTGTTTTATATCTACTGATGTTTCCTGTCTCAGGTCGTCTTGCTGCTTTACTTCCTGTTATATATCTACTGATGTTTCCTGTCTCAGGTCGTCGTGCTGCTTTACTTCCTGTTATATATCTACTGATGTTTCCTGTCTCAGGTCGTCGTGCTGCTTTACTTCCTGTTATATATCTACTGATGTTTCCTGTCTCAGGTCGTCGTGCTGCTTTACTTCCTGTTATATATCTACTGATGTTTCCTGTCTCAGATCGTCTTGCTGCTTTAACTCGTTTTATATTTACTGATGTTTCCTGTCTCAGGTCGTCGTGCTGCTTTAACTCCTGTTTTATATTTACTGATGTTTCCTGTCTCAGGTCGTCGTGCTGCTTTAACTCCTGTTTTATATTTACTGATGTTTCCTGTCTCAGGTCGTCGTGCTGCTTTAACTCCTGTTTTATATTTACTGATGTTTCCTGTCTCAGGTCGTCGTGCTGCTTTAACTCCTGTTTTATATTTACTGATGTTTCCTGTCTCAGGTCGTCGTGCTGCTTTAACTCCTGTTTTATATTTACTGATGTTTCCTGTCTCAGGTCGTCGTGCTGCTTTAACTCCTGTTTTATATTTACTGATGTTTCCTGTCTCAGATTGTCGTGCTGCTTTACTTCCTGTTATATATCTACTGATGTTTCCTGTCTCAGATCGTCTTGCTGCTTTAACTCGTTTTATATTTACTGATGTTTCCTGTCTCAGGTCGTCGTGCTGCTTTAACTCCTGTTTTATATTTACTGATGTTTCCTGTCTCAGGTCGTCTTGCTGCTTTAATTCCTGTTTTATATCTACTGATGTTTCCTGTCTCAGGTCGTCTTGCTGCTTTACTTCCTGTTATATATCTACTGATGTTTCCTGTCTTAAGTTGTCATTCTGCTTTAACTCGTTTTATATTTACTGATGTTTCCTGTCTCAGATCGTCGTGCTGCTTTACTTCCTGTTATATATCTACTGATGTTTCCTGTCTCAGATCGTCGTGCTGCTTTACTTCCTGTTATATATCTACTGATGTTTCCTGTCTTAAGTCGTCGTGCTGCTTTAACTCCTGTTTTATATTTAGTTATGTTTCCTGTCTAAGGTCGTCGTGCTGCTTTAACTCCTGTTTTATATTTACTGATGTTTCCTGTCTCAGATCGTCGTGCTGCTTTACTTCCTGTTATATATCTACTGATGTTTCCTGTCTCAGATCGTCTTGCTGCTTTAACTCCTGTTTTATATTTACTTATGTTTCCTGTCTCAGGTCGTCGTGCTGCTTTAACTCCTGTTTTATATTTACTTGTTTCCTGTCTCAGGTCGTCGTGCTGCTTTACTTCCTGTTTTATATCTACTGATGTTTCCTGTCTCAGGTCGTCGTGCTGCTTTACTTCCTGTTTTATATCTACTGATGTTTCCTGTCTCAGATCGTCGTGCTGCTTTACTTCCTGTTATGTATCTACTGATGTTTCCTGTCTCAGGTCGTCTTGCTGCTTTACTTCCTGTTTTATATCTACTGATGTTTCCTGTCTCAGGTCGTCTTGCTGCTTTAACTCCTGTTTTATATTTACTGATGTTTCCTGTCTTAGGTCGTCTTGCTGCTTTAACTCCTGTTTTATATTTACTTATGTGTCCTGTCTTAGGTCGTCTTGCTGCTTTACTTCCTGTTTTATATCTACTGATGTTTCCTGTCTCAGGTCGTCTTGCTGCTTTACTTCCTGTTATATATCTACTGATGTTTCCTGTCTTAAGTCGTCGTGCTGCTTTAACTCCTGTTTTATATTTACTTATGTTTCCTGTCTAAGGTCGTCGTGCTGCTTTAACTCCTGTTTTATATTTACTGATGTTTCCTGTCTCAGGTCGTCGTGCTGCTTTAACTCCTGTTTTATATTTACTGATGTTTCCTGTCTCAGATCGTCGTGCTGCTTTACTTCCTGTTATATATCTACTGATGTTTCCTGTCTCAGATCGTCTTGCTGCTTTAACTCCTGTTTTATATTTACTTATGTTTCCTGTCTTAAGTCATCGTGCTGCTTTAACTCCTGTTTTATATTTACTTATGTTTCCTGTCTTAAGTCATCGTGCTGCTTTAACTCCTGTTTTATATTTACTTATGTTTCCTGTCTTAGGTCGTCGTGCTGCTTTAACTCGTTTTATATTCACTGATGTTTCCTGTCTCAGATCGTCTTGCTGCTTTAACTCCTGTTTTATATTTACTTATGTTTCCTGTCTTAAGTCATCGTGCTGCTTTAACTCCTGTTTTATATTTACTTATGTTTCCTGTCTTAGGTCGTCGTGCTGCTTTAACTCGTTTTATATTCACTGATGTTTCCTGTCTTAAGTCGTCTTGCTGCTTTAACTCCTGTTTTATATTTACTTATATTTCCTGTCTTAAGTCGTCTTGCTGCTTTAACTCCTGTTTTATATTTACTGATGTTTCCTGTCTCAGGTCGTCTTGCTGCTTTACTTCCTGTTTTATATCTACTGATGTTTCCTGTCTCAGGTCGTCTTGCTGCTTTACTTCCTGTTATATATCTACTGATGTTTCCTGTCTCAGGTCGTCGTGCTGCTTTACTTCCTGTTATATATCTACTGATGTTTCCTGTCTCAGGTCGTCGTGCTGCTTTACTTCCTGTTATATATCTACTGATGTTTCCTGTCTCAGGTCGTCGTGCTGCTTTACTTCCTGTTATATATCTACTGATGTTTCCTGTCTCAGATCGTCTTGCTGCTTTAACTCGTTTTATATTTACTGATGTTTCCTGTCTCAGGTCGTCGTGCTGCTTTAACTCCTGTTTTATATTTACTGATGTTTCCTGTCTCAGGTCGTCGTGCTGCTTTAACTCCTGTTTTATATTTACTGATGTTTCCTGTCTCAGGTCGTCGTGCTGCTTTAACTCCTGTTTTATATTTACTGATGTTTCCTGTCTCAGGTCGTCGTGCTGCTTTAACTCCTGTTTTATATTTACTGATGTTTCCTGTCTCAGGTCGTCGTGCTGCTTTAACTCCTGTTTTATATTTACTGATGTTTCCTGTCTCAGGTCGTCGTGCTGCTTTAACTCCTGTTTTATATTTACTGATGTTTCCTGTCTCAGATTGTCGTGCTGCTTTACTTCCTGTTATATATCTACTGATGTTTCCTGTCTCAGATCGTCTTGCTGCTTTAACTCGTTTTATATTTACTGATGTTTCCTGTCTCAGATCGTCGTGCTGCTTTACTTCCTGTTATATATCTACTGATGTTTCCTGTCTCAGATCGTCGTGCTGCTTTACTTCCTGTTATATATCTACTGATGTTTCCTGTCTTAAGTCGTCGTGCTGCTTTAACTCCTGTTTTATATTTAGTTATGTTTCCTGTCTAAGGTCGTCGTGCTGCTTTAACTCCTGTTTTATATTTACTGATGTTTCCTGTCTCAGATCGTCGTGCTGCTTTACTTCCTGTTATATATCTACTGATGTTTCCTGTCTCAGATCGTCTTGCTGCTTTAACTCCTGTTTTATATTTACTTATGTTTCCTGTCTCAGGTCGTCGTGCTGCTTTAACTCCTGTTTTATATTTACTTGTTTCCTGTCTCAGGTCGTCGTGCTGCTTTACTTCCTGTTTTATATCTACTGATGTTTCCTGTCTCAGGTCGTCGTGCTGCTTTACTTCCTGTTTTATATCTACTGATGTTTCCTGTCTCAGATCGTCGTGCTGCTTTACTTCCTGTTATGTATCTACTGATGTTTCCTGTCTCAGGTCGTCTTGCTGCTTTACTTCCTGTTTTATATCTACTGATGTTTCCTGTCTCAGGTCGTCTTGCTGCTTTAACTCCTGTTTTATATTTACTGATGTTTCCTGTCTTAGGTCGTCTTGCTGCTTTAACTCCTGTTTTATATTTACTTATGTGTCCTGTCTTAGGTCGTCTTGCTGCTTTACTTCCTGTTTTATATCTACTGATGTTTCCTGTCTCAGGTCGTCTTGCTGCTTTACTTCCTGTTATATATCTACTGATGTTTCCTGTCTTAAGTCGTCGTGCTGCTTTAACTCCTGTTTTATATTTACTTATGTTTCCTGTCTAAGGTCGTCGTGCTGCTTTAACTCCTGTTTTATATTTACTGATGTTTCCTGTCTCAGGTCGTCGTGCTGCTTTAACTCCTGTTTTATATTTACTGATGTTTCCTGTCTCAGATCGTCGTGCTGCTTTACTTCCTGTTATATATCTACTGATGTTTCCTGTCTCAGATCGTCTTGCTGCTTTAACTCCTGTTTTATATTTACTTATGTTTCCTGTCTTAAGTCATCGTGCTGCTTTAACTCCTGTTTTATATTTACTTATGTTTCCTGTCTTAAGTCATCGTGCTGCTTTAACTCCTGTTTTATATTTACTTATGTTTCCTGTCTTAGGTCGTCGTGCTGCTTTAACTCGTTTTATATTCACTGATGTTTCCTGTCTCAGATCGTCTTGCTGCTTTAACTCCTGTTTTATATTTACTTATGTTTCCTGTCTTAAGTCATCGTGCTGCTTTAACTCCTGTTTTATATTTACTTATGTTTCCTGTCTTAGGTCGTCGTGCTGCTTTAACTCGTTTTATATTCACTGATGTTTCCTGTCTTAAGTCGTCTTGCTGCTTTAACTCCTGTTTTATATTTACTTATATTTCCTGTCTTAAGTCGTCTTGCTGCTTTAACTCCTGTTTTATATTTACTGATGTTTCCTGTCTCAGGTCGTCTTGCTGCTTTACTTCCTGTTTTATATCTACTGATGTTTCCTGTCTCAGGTCGTCTTGCTGCTTTACTTCCTGTTATATATCTACTGATGTTTCCTGTCTCAGGTCGTCGTGCTGCTTTACTTCCTGTTATATATCTACTGATGTTTCCTGTCTCAGGTCGTCGTGCTGCTTTACTTCCTGTTATATATCTACTGATGTTTCCTGTCTCAGGTCGTCGTGCTGCTTTACTTCCTGTTATATATCTACTGATGTTTCCTGTCTCAGATCGTCTTGCTGCTTTAACTCGTTTTATATTTACTGATGTTTCCTGTCTCAGGTCGTCGTGCTGCTTTAACTCCTGTTTTATATTTACTGATGTTTCCTGTCTCAGGTCGTCGTGCTGCTTTAACTCCTGTTTTATATTTACTGATGTTTCCTGTCTCAGGTCGTCGTGCTGCTTTAACTCCTGTTTTATATTTACTGATGTTTCCTGTCTCAGGTCGTCGTGCTGCTTTAACTCCTGTTTTATATTTACTGATGTTTCCTGTCTCAGGTCGTCGTGCTGCTTTAACTCCTGTTTTATATTTACTGATGTTTCCTGTCTCAGGTCGTCGTGCTGCTTTAACTCCTGTTTTATATTTACTGATGTTTCCTGTCTCAGATTGTCGTGCTGCTTTACTTCCTGTTATATATCTACTGATGTTTCCTGTCTCAGATCGTCTTGCTGCTTTAACTCGTTTTATATTTACTGATGTTTCCTGTCTCAGGTCGTCGTGCTGCTTTAACTCCTGTTTTATATTTACTGATGTTTCCTGTCTCAGGTCGTCTTGCTGCTTTAATTCCTGTTTTATATCTACTGATGTTTCCTGTCTCAGGTCGTCTTGCTGCTTTACTTCCTGTTATATATCTACTGATGTTTCCTGTCTTAAGTTGTCATTCTGCTTTAACTCGTTTTATATTTACTGATGTTTCCTGTCTCAGATCGTCGTGCTGCTTTACTTCCTGTTATATATCTACTGATGTTTCCTGTCTCAGATCGTCGTGCTGCTTTACTTCCTGTTATATATCTACTGATGTTTCCTGTCTTAAGTCGTCGTGCTGCTTTAACTCCTGTTTTATATTTAGTTATGTTTCCTGTCTAAGGTCGTCGTGCTGCTTTAACTCCTGTTTTATATTTACTGATGTTTCCTGTCTCAGATCGTCGTGCTGCTTTACTTCCTGTTATATATCTACTGATGTTTCCTGTCTCAGATCGTCTTGCTGCTTTAACTCCTGTTTTATATTTACTTATGTTTCCTGTCTCAGGTCGTCGTGCTGCTTTAACTCCTGTTTTATATTTACTTGTTTCCTGTCTTAGGTCGTCGTGCTGCTTTAACTCGTTTTATATTTACTGATGTTTCCTGTCTTAAGTCGTCTTGCTGCTTTAACTCCTGTTTTATATTTACTTATATTTCCTGTCTTAGGTCTTCGTGCTGCTTTAACTCCTGTTTTATATTTACTTATGTTTCCTGTCTCAGGTCGTCGTACTGCTTTAACTCCTGTTTTATATTTACTGATGTTTCCTGTCTCAGATCGTCGTGCTGCTTTACTTCCTGTTATATATCTACTGATGTTTCCTGTCTCAGATCGTCGTGCTGCTTTACTTCCTGTTATATATCTACTGATGTTTCCTGTCTCAGATCGTCTTGCTGCTTTAACTCCTGTTTTATATTTACTTATGTTTCCTGTCTTAAGTCGTCGTGCTGCTTTAACTCCTGTTTTATATTTACTTATGTTTCCTGTCTCAGGTCGTCGTACTGCTTTAACTCCTGTTTTATATTTACTGATGTTTCCTGTCTCAGATCGTCGTGCTGCTTTACTTCCTGTTATATATCTACTGATGTTTCCTGTCTCAGATCGTCTTGCTGCTTTAACTCCTGTTTTATATTTACTTATGTTTCCTGTCTTAAGTCATCGTGCTGCTTTAACTCCTGTTTTATATTTACTTATGTTTCCTGTCTTAGGTCGTCGTGCTGCTTTAACTCGTTTTATATTCATTGATGTTTCCTGTCTTAAGTCGTCTTGCTGCTTTAACTCCTGTTTTATATTTACTGATGTTTCCTGTCTTAAGTCGTCTTCCTGCTTTAACTCCTGTTTTATATTTACTTATATTTCCTGTCTTAGGTCTTCGTGCTGCTTTAACTCCTGTTTTATATTTACTTATATTTCCTGTCTTAAGTCGTCTTGCTGCTTTAACTCCTGTTTTATATATACTGATGTTTCCTGTCTCAGGTCGTCTTGCTGCTTTACTTCCTGTTTTATATCTACTGATGTTTCCTGTCTCAGGTCGTCTTGCTGCTTTACTTCCTGTTATATATCTACTGATGTTTCCTGTCTCAGGTCGTCGTGCTGCTTTACTTCCTGTTATATATCTACTGATGTTTCCTGTCTCAGGTCGTCGTGCTGCTTTAACTCCTGTTTTATATTTACTGATGTTTCCTGTCTCAGATCGTCGTGCTGCTTTACTTCCTGTTATGTATCTACTGATGTTTCCTGTCTCAGGTCGTCTTGCTGCTTTACTTCCTGTTATATATCTACTGATGTTTCCTGTCTCAGGTCGTCGTGCTGCTTTAACTCCTGTTTTATATTTACTGATGTTTCCTGTCTCAGATCATCGTGCTGCTTTACTTCCTGTTATGTATCTACTGATGTTTCCTGTCTCAGGTCGTCTTGCTGCTTTACTTCCTGTTATATATCTACTGAAGTTTCCTGTCTCAGGTCGTCGTGCTGCTTTACTTCCTGTTTTATATCTACTGATGTTTCCTGTCTCAGGTCGTCGTGCTGCTTTACTTCCTGTTTTATATCTACTGATGTTTCCTGTCTCAGATCGTCGTGCTGCTTTACTTCCTGTTATGTATCTACTGATGTTTCCTGTCTCAGGTCGTCTTGCTGCTTTACTTCCTGTTTTATATCTACTGATGTTTCCTGTCTCAGGTCGTCTTGCTGCTTTAACTCCTGTTTTATATTTACTGATGTTTCCTGTCTTAGGTCGTCTTGCTGCTTTAACTCCTGTTTTATATTTACTTATGTGTCCTGTCTTAGGTCGTCTTGCTGCTTTACTTCCTGTTTTATATCTACTGATGTTTCCTGTCTCAGGTCGTCTTGCTGCTTTACTTCCTGTTATATATCTACTGATGTTTCCTGTCTTAAGTCGTCGTGCTGCTTTAACTCCTGTTTTATATTTACTTATGTTTCCTGTCTCAGGTCGTCGTGCTGCTTTAACTCCTGTTTTATGTTTACTGATGTTTCCTGTCTCAGGTCGTCGTGCTGCTTTAACTCCTGTTTTATATTTACTGATGTTTCCTGTCTCAGGTCGTCGTGCTGCTTTAACTCCTGTTTTATATTTACTGATGTTTCCTGTCTCAGATCGTCGTGCTGCTTTACTTCCTGTTATGTATCTACTGATGTTTCCTGTCTCAGGTCGTCTTGCTGCTTTACTTCCTGTTATATATCTACTGATGTTTCCTGTCTTAAGTCGTCGTGCTGCTTTAACTCCCGTTTTATATTTACTTATGTTTCCTGTCTAAGGTCGTCGTGCTGCTTTAACTCCTGTTTTATATTTACTGATGTTTCCTGTCTCAGGTCGTCGTGCTGCTTTAACTCCTCTTTTATATTTACTGATGTTTCCTGTCTCAGATCGTCGTGCTGCTTTACTTCCTGTTATATATCTACTGATGTTTCCTGTCTCAGATCGTCTTGCTGCTTTAACTCGTTTTATATTTACTGATGTTTCCTGTCTCAGGTCGTCGTGCTGCTTTAACTCCTGTTTTATATTTACTGATGTTTCCTGTCTCAGGTCGTCGTGCTGCTTTACTTCCTGTTATATATCTACTGATGTTTCCTGTCTTAAGTTGTCATTCTGCTTTAACTCGTTTTATATTTACTGGTTTCCTGTCTCAGATCGTCGTGCTGCTTTACTTCCTGTTATATATCTACTGATGTTTCCTGTCTCAGATCGTCGTGCTGCTTTACTTCCTGTTATATATCTACTGATGTTTCCTGTCTTAAGTCGTCTTGCTGCTTTAACTCCTGTTTTATATTTACTTATGTTTCCTGTCTCAGGTCGTCTTGCTGATTTACTTCCTGTTTTATATCCACATGTTGATCAGCAGAGTGTAACAGATGGTGAGCGAATGGTTAATTAACAGATACCTCGTTCCTCCCACAATGCACCAGGAGTCCATCAGCCTGAAGAGCTTTCCATCGATCCGTCAAATGATCGATCAGCAGGAAGTGAGAGGAGCGTCACCGTGGCGACCATCGACCAAACAGCAGAGTTCATCTCCGTCATTAGACCAATCAATGAATGACCTCATAGTTTCAGCATCATTAGAACTCATTTATTATTATTAAAGGTTAACTAAGGGATGATTAAGGGTTAATTAAAGGTTAACTGAGGGATGATTGAGGGTTAACTAAGGGTTAATTCAAGGTTAACTAAGGGTTAATTAAGGGTTAATTTAAGGTTAGTTGTGTGTTTTAACTAAATAAAGAATAAAACTCTGACTTTAGTTTTTATGTTTCGTCTCATTTTTTACTTTTATTTAAAAATCCAGCAGGTAAAAAACAACCAATGAAAACCATCAGACTGTCTGTGACATTATCAAATGGGACACAGTAGCCCCGCTCCCGGACTGACGGTCGAATCAGAGCGTCCGATCACCTGTGAGGTCACAGCCGTGGTGTCTGCGGACGTGTCTCAGCAACAGCTGGTGGTCTGGACTTGAGTACTCACACTGTTGGCATGGAAACGCCTCGCCGGTGTGATGACGGCGAGCGTGGAGGTCCAAACTCTTCTTCTGGATACTGAGACCAATCAGAGCAGAGATACTCACATGATGAGCCAATCATAGCAGAGACTCTCTCCTGGTGAACCAATCAGAGCAGAGACTCTCTCCAGGTGAACCAATCAGAGGAGAGACTCTCTCCAGGTGAACCAATCAGAGCAGAGACTCTCTCCAGGTGAACCAATCAGAAGAGAGACTCTCTCCAGGTGAACCAATCAGAAGAGAGACTCTCTCCAGGTGAACCAATCAGAGCAGAGACTCTCTCCAGGTGAACCAATCAGAAGAGAGACTCTCTCCAGGTGAACCAATCAGAGCAGAGACTCTCTCCAGGTGAACCAATCAGAGCAGAGACTCTCTCCAGGTTTACCAATCAGAAGAGAGACTCTCTCCAGGTGAACCAATCAGAGCAGAGACTCTCTCCAGGTGAACCAATCAGAGCAGAGACTCTCTCCAGGTGAACCAATCAGAAGAGAGACTCTCTCCAGGTGAACCAATCAGAGGAGAGACTCTCTCCAGGTGAATCAATCAGAGGAGAGACTCTCTCCAGGTGAACCAATCAGAGGAGACTCTCTCCAGGTGAACCAATCAGAGGAGAGACTCTCTCCAGGTGAACCAATCAGAAGAGAGACTCTCTCCAGGTGAACCAATCAGAGCAGAGACTCTCTCCAGGTGAACCAATCAGAAGAGAGACTCTCTCCAGGTGAACCAATCAGAGCAGAGACTCTCTCCAGGTGAACCAATCAGAGCAGAGACTCTCTCCAGGTTTACCAATCAGAAGAGAGACTCTCTCCAGGTGAACCAATCAGAGCAGAGACTCTCTCCAGGTGAACCAATCAGAGCAGAGACTCTCTCCAGGTGAACCAATCAGAAGAGAGACTCTCTCCAGGTGAACCAATCAGAGGAGAGACTCTCTCCAGGTGAATCAATCAGAGGAGAGACTCTCTCCAGGTGAACCAATCAGAGGAGACTCTCTCCAGGTGAACCAATCAGAGGAGAGACTCTCTCCAGGTGAACCAATCAGAAGAGAGACTCTCTCCAGGTGAACCAATCAGAGGAGAGACTCTCTCCAGGTGAACCAATCAGAAGAGAGACTCTCTCCTGGTGAACCAATCACAGCAGAGACTCTCTCCTGGTGAACCAATCAGAGCAGAGAGAGTTACCTGCTGTAGTCACAGTGCGGACAGCTGTAGGGTTTCTCCTGACTGTGAGTCCTGCTGTGTCTCAGCAGAGAGCTGCGATCAATAGAAGCATACGGACACTCAGCACACCTGAACGGCCTCTCACCTGGAGACACAACATGTTAGACACACTATGGACACACTATGGACACACCTTATACACACTATGGACACACTATGGTAGGGACACTGAGGACAGGTGTGTGTGTGTGTTACCTGTGTGTGTCCTCAGGTGTTGCAGCAGCGAGGCCTTCAGGCGGCTGCTGTAGGGACACTGAGGACAGGTGAACGGTTTGTCTCCTCCGTGCGTTCCCAGGTGACGCCTCAGAGTCAACTTGGTGGAGAACTTCCTGTAGAGAACAGACATCCAATCAGAGCCCTACAACAGGTAACCCACCTGTCTGATCACCTGTGGAGTGATGGATTGTGGGTAGTGTAGTTACCTGTGGCACAGAGAGCAACAGAAACCCGTCTCCTCGCCGTCCTTCTCGTCTTCCGTCTTCCTCTTCTCCGTGGCGCTCTGCTGTGAGCCGGTCTGACTGGGAACCAACACACACTAATACTGGTTTCTGATTGGCTGGCAGCAGGTCATGTGCGCGGCGTGGAGCGCTCCTCGCTCACGGAGCCGCCTCGTATTTTAACCAACGCTCTGCCGGACGTCACGTTTCTACATTCAGAGCTTCTACTGAGGTTTTCACATCATGTCTGTCCTCCTGTCTTATTGTTTTATGACGTCATCAACCCGAAACCCCAACCCTCTAACCAACAATTACACAATATATATATATATATAAATAAATATATATATATATATAAAGAATATATATATATATATATATAGATACTGTATATGTGTGTGTGTGTGTGTGTGTGTGAATAAAGTGATTGATCCTGTATTTAATAAATAGAACAGGTCAGTTTGGACAACCCCATAATCCAGCTGCTGCTGCGTCCCTCTGTGGTTTCTGAAGGCTAAACGCCAACAGATGTGGTTTCTGAAGGCTAAACACCAACAGATGTGGTTTCTGAAGGCTAAACACCAACAGATGTGGTTTCTGAAGGCTAAACACCAACAGATGTGTTTTCTGAAGGTTAAACGCCAACAGATGTGGTTTCTGAAGGCTAAACACCAACAGATGTGTTTTCTGAAGGCTAAACGCCAACAGATGTGGTTTCTTGAAGGCTAAACGCCAAAAGATGTTGTTTCTTGAAGGCTAAACGCCAACAGATGTGGTGTCTTGAAGGCTCAACGCCAACAGATGTGGTGTCTTGAAGGCTCAACGCCAACAGATATGGTTTTTGAAGGCTAAACACCAACAGATGTGTTTTCTGAAGGCTAAACGCCAACAGATGTGGTTTCTGAAGGCTTAACGCCAACAGATGTGGTTTCTGAAGGCTAAACGCCAACAGCTGTGGTTTCTGAAGGCTAAACGCCAACAGATGTGGTTTTCTGAAGGCTAAACGCCAGCAGATGTGGTTTCTGAAGGCTTAACGCCAACAGATGTGGTTTCTGAAGGCTAAACGCCAACAGATGTGGTTTCTGAAGGCTAAACGCCAACAGATGTGGTTTTCTGAAGGCTAAACGCCAGCAGATGTGGTTTCTGAAGGCTTAACGCCAACAGATGTAGTTTCTTGAAGGCTAAACGCCAACAGATGTGGACTGAAGCAGAAAATTTAGATAAAAACATGATTTGAATTTAGGAAATTATTAAAACCATCTTTTTTCAATAAATGTCGCCTTAACAACGCTCTGGAGCTATTGGAAATGTTTGGATCACAGGAGTCGGAAACAATCCTACGCAGCTACCGTGCGCGGTACACGAGGGTTGGGCGATATGGCAAAATTTAGCAACCGGTGATTGTTGATATATTGGTGCAGGTGTGTGCGTGGCGAAGTCTTTCCAACAATCACCAACTCTGGTTTGGTCGAAATAAACCCTTAATTCACCAGTTAAGATGTGAACGCACGCCGCCTCTGTGCGCCGCCTCTGCACGCCGCCGTGTCCCTGAGTGACCACTAGTGGTCAGAGTGTTGACAGGCCTCTGTCTGCTAATAAACACAGAGTCAACACCCGGCTGGTACAGAATAAAAGTCAAGTGAGGACAGTTTCAGGTGTCTACCTGTCTGGACGCTCCGCCTCCTTCCATCCAGCTCGTCCAATCAGCCGGCTCCTCCACCTGCCTGGAGGAAACAAATCACATGTTATTGATGATTGATTGATTGATTGATTGATTGCTTGCTTGATTGATTACTATAAAGTGCACCTGAAGGCGTTCAGACCTGAGTGGTCGGCGTGGCGCCGCTGGTCGCAGCCGTCGTGTGTTTGTCGGTGAGCGTTTCGTGAGGCGGCGCTCCTGAACGTCCCCAGACAGACCGGACAGCTGAATGGCCTGGACGCCGCCACCTTCTTTTTCTTCTTCTTCTCCTGTTTCTGTTCCTCCTCCCTCCTCCTCCTCCTCCTCCTCCTCCTCCTCCTGTCATGGCTCCTCCAGTGAGGCTCCA
>NC_133805.1:442966-457966 GCF_043250625.1 Sebastes fasciatus
GAGCATCAAGACATCAGCATCATCGGCAAGTGTAGCCCGCGCCCGAGCTAAAGCAGAAGCTGCAAAGGTGAGAGCATCATATGCTAGCCAAGAGGCTAAACTGAAATTGGAAAAGGCCACAAGAGATGCTCAAAATCAGTTGGAAACGGCAAGAATAGACGCAGAGTTGGAAGTGCTAACGCTACATCGAGAAGCTGATGCAGCCATAGTGGCAGCTCAAGTGTTGGAGGACGCTGAAGCTGCGCAGTCCGTTGTTGAAGATGGAAAATCTGAGGCAGAAAGGGTGAAAATTGAACGCACCAGTGAATATGTGCAAACACAGATTGACATTAGGAATAATTCTCCCACACCACCTTTATCAGTCTTACGTGTCGCTTCCTCAATTCATGCAGAGTCACATGACAGCTTCATAACATGGAGTCCACCCGTGAAAGACAATACTCAATCACAACCTATCAGCAACAAGCCAAAGTCTGAAAAAGCTGACAATAAGCACGTACCTGACCCAACTAAAGTTGCAACAAAACGTGAAGTTAGAAGAATGAACCCCACCATGAATGTTCATGCTCAGTCGTATACTCCCCGACATGCTTCTCCAGTTGGCACATCACCTTCCCCCCTGGTGGAGCCTTTGGCACAGTATTTGGCACGACGAGAACTTGTCACTTCAGGACTGTACCAATTTGATGATAAGCCCGAAAATTATCGTGCATGGTATTCCTCATTCACCAACGCAGCCAGTGAAGTTAACCTCACATCAACCCAAGAGTTGGACCTCATGACTAAATGGCTGGGAAAGGAATCAGGCGAACAGGTGAAACGCATACGCTCAGTGCATGTCAGCAACCCCAATCTAGCTTTACACAAAGCATGGGAGAGACTACGTGAATGCTATGCTGCCCCGGAAGTCATCGAAAAGTCACTGTTTCAGCGCTTGGATAACTTTCCTAAGATTTCAGCCAAGGACCCCTCCAAATTACGTGAACTTGGGGATTTGCTCACGGAGATCGAAGGCGCTAAAGAAGATGGATATCTCACTGGCTTGTCATATCTGGACACTTCTCGGGGTATTGGACCAATCGTGGACAAGCTTCCATATGGGCTTCAGGAGAAGTGGGTGTCTTCTGGGTCACGGTACAAAGAAGAACACCATGGTCACTTCCCTCCCTTTGAGTATTTTTGCAACTTTGTGTGCTATGAGGCGAAAAAGCGAAATGACCCTAGCTTCATTTATCAGGGCAGCACCACAACGCCCATGAAACCAGATAAATCCTTTTCGCGGAATTTTAACACCAACAAACCCATCTCAGTGCACAAAACTGATCTCTCTACAACCAACGATGATCCTAACAAGAACTGCCCATTACATAACAAACCCCATCCCCTTAAAAAATGTAGAACATTCAGGTACAAACTCCTTGACGACAGAAAGGCGTTCCTCAAGGAGAAAGGAATATGTTTCAAATGCTGTTCCTCAATCTCCCACTTCGCCAAAGACTGCAGGTCCTCTGTGAAGTGCTCTGAATGCGACAGCACCAGTCATGATGCAGCCATGCATCCTGGCCCATCTCCTCAAACTGTCAAGGCTCCTCCACCATCACAAGAGAACGGCGGGGAGGGAGAAGACCGTTCTAACATGACTGTTAGAACAAGCTGCACAGAAGTTTGCGGTCCAGGTCAGTGGAGCCGCTCATGCTCCAAGATCTGCCTCGCAAAGCTATACCCCAAAGGTTCTGAGGACATGGCAATCAAAGCCTATGTAATTCTGGATGACCAGAGCAATCGCTCATTAGCCAGACCAGAGTTCTTCGAGCTGTTCAACGTGAAGAGCGAACCATTCTCATACCATCTCAGAACTTGCTCTGGCATCGTAGAAACATCCGGCAAGAAGGCAGAAGGATTCCAGGTCGAGTCAATGGATGGCAAAGTTCTCATCTCTCTTCCACCACTCATTGAGTGCCTTGAGATCCCGAACAATCGGTCTGAGATTCCAACACCACGCGCAGTCCTACACCAGCCTCATCTCCATCACATTGCCAAGCACATCCCAGAACTGAACCCAGAAGCAGAAATACTATTGCTACTCGGAAGAGACGTCCTCAGGGCACACAAGGTCAGGCAGCAGGTCAACGGACCACATAACGCCCCCTTTGCCCAACGCATGGACTTGGGCTGGGTAGTAATAGGAGAGGTGTGCTTGGGTAATGTACATAAACCGACAGTCAACACGTTCAAGACCAACGTGCTGGACAGTGGTCGCCACTCAATGTTTCAACCCTGTACAAGCTTCATGCATGTCAAGGAGATGCAGCAAAGCTTTAACAGGTCTGGTAAAGCACCTGAGAGAATGCTGGGACAGACAGTATTCAACCGAACTGAGTATGACAACAAACCTGCTCCATCAGTGGAAGACATCATCTTCTTAAAGATAATGGACACAAACGTCTACAGAGACGACGCTAACAGTTGGGTTGCCCCACTGCCCTTCAGAGAACCGCGACAGCCTTTACCAAATAACAAACAGCAGGCAATCAACCGTTTCACGTCTCTGCAACGAACCTTGAAAAGAAAATCTGAGATGCAGGAACAGTATGTGGCATTCATGGAAAAGATCTTTGCTAATGGACATGCCGAGGTAGCACCGCCACTGAGGGCAGACGAGGAATGCTGGTATCTTCCAACGTTTGGGGTTTATCACCCACAGAAACCCAATCAGATCAGGGTTGTCTTTGATTCCAGCGCCCAGTCCTCTGGTGTCTCCCTCAATGACGTGCTCCTCACAGGACCCGACCTCAACAACTCCCTTCTTGGGGTCTTGCTACGCTTCCGGAAAGAGAAGGTTGCAATCCTAGCGGACATCCAACAGATGTTCCATTGTTTCTTAGTGCGTGAGGACCATCGCAACTTCCTCCGTTTTTTATGGCACAAGGACAATGACATCAACGAGGAAGTTATTGAGTACCGGATGAAGGTCCACGTCTTTGGCAACTCGCCATCTCCTGCTGTGGCCGTCTACGGACTGCGAAGAGCCATCAGAGAAGGTGCACAGGAGCACGGTGCTGATACTGTCAAGTTCGTGGAAAGACACTTCTATGTTGACGATGGCCTGATATCCCTACCATCTGAAGCTGACGCTATCGACCTTCTCCAACGAACACAGGCCTCACTCGCCGAATCTAACCTTCGCTTGCATAAGTTCGTATCAAACTGTCAGGCAGTAATGGAGGCCTTCCCACCTGAAGATTGTGCTCCAGTAATCAAAGACCTTGATCTGAATGGAGAAAATGCACCCACACAACGGAGCTTAGGTCTACTATGGGAGATCTCGTCTGACACATTCACCTACTCTGCATCGACCATGAACAAACCATTCACTCGCCGTGGAGTCCTCTCCACGGTGAACAGTGTTTTTGATCCCCTGGGTCTGCTGGCACCTGTCACGATCCAGGGAAGAGCGCTCCTCAGGGAGCTTACCTCAGAACAGTCTGACTGGGACTCACCTCTCCCGGAAGACAAATCAAGCAGATGGGAAGCTTGGAGAGATTCTCTCCAAGACCTGAAACAGCTTCATGTTCAGCGTACATACACAACAACCTCTCTCACAAAAGCAGTGCACACAGAATTGTGTGTGTTCTCAGATGCGTCAACCAAAGCCATTGGTGCTGTGGCGTACCTGAAAGTGGTGCAGGAAGATGGACAAACCGAAGTAGGATTCGTTATGGGCAAGGCAAAGCTAGCACCCCTGTCTGAGCCTACAATACCAAGGCTTGAACTGTGTGGTGCCGTCTTGGCAATAGAGATGGCAGATCTCATTCAGGAAGAGCTGGATCTGAAGTTGGATGCCATTAAGTTCTACACGGACAGCAGAGTAGTGCTTGGCTATATTTGTAACGAAACAAAACGATTCTATACATATGTCCAAAATAGAGTTCAGCGAATCCGGCAGTCCTCAAAGCCTGAGCAATGGCACTATGTATGTACAGAGGAGAACCCTGCAGACCATGCATCGAGGTCTTTACCTGCATCCCGCCTGGTGCACACTGCTTGGTTCACTGGACCCTCCTTCTTGCGTCAGCCACCTGTTGAGCAAAGTCAAACACGTGAGAGTTTCAAGCTAACTGAACCTGAAAAGGACTCAGAAATCCGACCACAGGTGCAAACTTGTGCTACTAACCTGGAGGAATCAGTACTTACCTCTGATCGCTTCAAACGCTTCTCCACTTTTACCTCGCTGGTAAGAGGAGTAGCATTCCTCGTGCACATGGTAAGATCCTACAAGCATTCAAACCAAGACAGCAAGTGCAAAGGCTGGCATAGATGTAACTTACCTCGGACTGCAGATGAGATGGCCCAAGCAAGGATCGTTATCCTTAAAGCAACACAAAAGGCAGCTTTTGCAAAAGAACTGGCAGCTCTCCGAGCCGACAAAGCCATATCCAAAAGCAGCCCCTTGCAGAAACTCAGCCCAATGTTGGAGGATGACCTCATTTGCGTTGGAGGCCGACTAAAGCACTCTCATCTAGCAACTGTAGAGAAGAACCCGCTAATTCTGCCCAAAGATAGCCACATTTCACTACTGTTAACACGACATCACCATGAACAGGTGAAACACCAAGGCCGTCACCTGACTGAAGGCGCGATCAGGGCGGCAGGACTGTGGCTCTTGGGAGGTAAGACGCTAATCAATTCAGTAATCCACAAATGCGTAACCTGCCGCAAGCTGCGTGGGAAGCTGGCAGAACAACGAATGGCAGACCTGCCTCCAGAACGTCTCGAAACCTGCCCTCCCTTTACGTATGTGGGGCTCGATGTATTTGGGCCCTGGTCAGTCACGGCCAGACGCACCAGAGGAGGACAGGCAGAGAGCAAGCGTTGGGCCATCATGTTCAGTTGTATGAGTTCGAGAGCTGTCCATATCGAGGTCATTGAGTCCATGGACTCATCCAGCTGCATAAATGCCCTCAGGCGTTTTTTCGCACTCAGAGGTCCTGCGAAACAGCTCCGATCTGATTGCGGGACTAATTTCATTGGAGCGAGGAAGGAGCTTGAGATGGACAAAATGGTGCAGAGGTACCTCAGTGATCAGGGATGCAGCTGGGAACTTAACCCACCACATGCCTCTCATATGGGGGGTTCCTGGGAGAGGATGATTGGCGTTGCCAGAAGAATCCTTGATTCAATGTTTCAACAGCGAAACACTCGCTTGACCCACGAAGTGCTTTGCACACTAATGGCAGAGGTCACAGCCATCATGAATGCACGCCCACTCATACCCGTGTCTGCAGACCCTGAAGAGCCCTTCATACTCTCGCCGTCAATGCTTGTTACACAGAAGTCAGGAGTTCCACCTCCCCCTGGAGACTTTTCGGACAAAGACCTGTACACAAAGCAATGGAGACAAGTTCAGGCTCTTGCAAACCAGTTCTGGACCCGCTGGAGCCGGGAATACTTACCTTCTTTGCAGCTCAGACAGAAGTGGACAGTGCCCCACAGAAATCTTCAAGTTGGAGACCTAGTTCTGCTTAGGGACAAGCAGATGGCTCGCAACTACTGGCCCATGGCTAAGATCATTGCAACCTTCCCTGGGAAAGATGGACATGTAAGGAAGGTCGAGGTGAAGACAGTCGACCAAGGCAATGTCAAAACCTTTCTTAGACCGATTGCAGAAACTGTTCTACTCCTACCCAAGGACTGATGTGAAGACTATGTTCAGGACCCGCACAAGTTCTTAGTGACCTCACATAGGTCAGGCGGGGAGTGTGTTGCCTTTCAAGGCATTTATTTAATTTTCTCACATCTTCTTTAAGCAATTATATATAAAAAACGAGATGGAAATAATTACTTTATAGTTAAAAAGAAATTCATTTGTAAAGTTACATTATTTGTCAGTTCCTGTCATTTCACGATGTCACTTCCTTTGGAAGTCACTTCCTGTGTAGTCACTTCCTGTTGACTAACTTCCTGTTTGGCTCTACCTGGGTTTGTTGAAAGCATGGCAGACATGAGCACAGTCCGAATTCAATCCGCTAGCATCCACATTGAAGCATCATAGAGGCAATGCCGTAAGTTGATTCACTTGATGGTAGACATGTTAAGGATCATATATTAATCAAGATTTCGTTAAAAAAAATGATGTTTGATAAGTTGTTTAAAAACGTTTTTGTTTACAATTGTATACAAGCAAAAACAATGCCAGTAGCCATGATAACTGCTACTAGAGCTGTATAGAGTGTATATTCATATTTACAGCTACTGTATGTACAATATATTTAGTTAAAAAACACACTCTAAATATTTTTGTATCCTTTTATTTACAGTTTTCACCAACATGTCAATGAGGAATTGTGACAGTAAATGGTCAACCTTACTACGACTCTGTCTTCATTGGCTGCGGTTTAACTTGGTGTTTAGTCAGAGTTTCAACACACTGAACGAGAACACTACATACTACATTATATACATATATACTACATTATATACATATATACTACATTATATAGATATATACTACCTTATATACATATATACTACATTATATACATATATACTACATTATATAGATATATACTACATTATATACATATATACTACCTTATATACATATATACTACATTATATACATATATACTACCTTATATACATATATACTACATTATATACATATATACTACATTATATACATATATACTACATTATATACATATATACTCATTATATACATATATACTACATTATATAGATATATACTACATTATATAGATATATACTACCTTATATACATATATACTACATTATATACATATATACTACCTTATATACATATATACTACATTATATACATATATACTACCTTATATACATATATACTACATTATATACATATATACTACATTATATACATATATACTCATTATATACATATATACTACCTTATATACATATATACTACATTATATACATATATACTACCTTATATACATATATACTACATTATATACATATATACTCATTAAATACATATATACTACATTATATACATATATACTACATTATATACATATATACTACATTATATACATAATGCATTTCACCTGATCTGCACATGTGAGGCTGGATCCGTTCTTTTCTTCATCCATTCCCATCTTACTGATTATTTGGTAAGTAGTAATGTTATTTAATTAATAAATCTGTGCAAAGGTTATCAGTGATGTTTCCAGTTAGTTTGCATTACAGAATATGTGCATGTCATGATAGAGGGATTCAACAGCTAGCTAGAATTTCACAGATGATTGCATATTAATCGGACAACACAAGGAGCTCATTTTAATTTCTATGTATTCAAGTTAATATCTAAGTTAATGTGCTGACACATGTATTTTGCCAGTGAATTCATGCATAACGACGGTGTATACATTTTACAGTCTATGGAAGTCCTTTCAACATTTAAAGTAACATTAAGACTTCAGTGCACGTTGGTTATTGGGTGGTAATTCAGCAGAGCAGATACAAAATTGAAGGCAAGGTTATTTACTAGCTAACTAGTGTTTTTGAATGATATCTGAAAACCACATGTTCTATAGATCAGATGGTCAGAATATTCATAATTGATCAAAAAAACGGTTTCTCAACCAGTAATGCACACCACTCAACACAATTCATTTCAAACATTGACTAAAAATCCATGAAGTTGACTGAGGAAATTTCTTTCTAAGTTTCAGGTGAAACAGCAGGAAGCTATTGGCGCTGGATGGTCAGCCTTGAGGGCCACTTCATATGTGAAGGGATCCAGCCCACCTTCTTGATGGGGCTTGCTGCATTATTTTCCACCTTCTACACCTGCACGCTCAAATTAATCTCAAGGTTAGATACTTTCAGTAAAACCTGTATTTTTATTGTGGCATTAATCTAAGTGATTCACACAACTTGATTTTTACACAGTACCTGAAGAAACACAGGTGCACCGTAGGAATAAACCCTGAGAGAGGCACCAAGGATGGACAGGGCAAAGTCTTCTCAAAGAAAACTGGCAAATTCACGAGCTCCAAGACAAGACTACAACCGTATATCCACATGTATCCACTCTGCTGATGGGACTCATGGACTTGAGTGGGACTTCATTTAAAATGGTGAGTTTACATTACATACATGATAAGAGGAAATGAGGGCTACACACGCTGATTTTCTATGTGAGAAGTTACAATGAAAGTTGTGTTGGAACTCATATATCTCTCTCTCACACAGTCAGCGGGCTACCAAGGCTGGATTGAGAGAACTGGTGTCTTTGAGTGGGCCATAAGTCATTCACTAACTCACTCCCCGACCATCGCCCAATACTTGGACTTCCACACTTATCCATGTGCCTTGTTAGAGCCTGAATATTCATACTTGGACATGATGTCACATGTCTGGTGCTCATTATGATATAAGGCAAAATATTATTTGAGAGTTTTGTTTTAACTATGATATAGCTCAACTGTCTGTAACTGTTCCACAAAGTAAGGTTAGTAAGATTGACAGATGTCTTCAGAAATGCTATTTCTTCTGAAATTTGGTTTGTTATCTGTGTCAGGTTTTTGTTGGCGCTGTGTTGAACTTCATATGAAAATAAAAAGTAAAGTGCAATAAGATAAGCTGTAGATGTTCTTTTCTCACACATTGTACATGATTGTAAAATCAGTGAATTAGCTCTGTTCTTCACTCACATGTTGTTATGGTTTGCATTCTGTGCTTGTAGCCATATAGACAGACATTTTGGGCATCATAGCCCTAATTATAGCCTTTTTCTTAATAAGTGCCTTTAATTGTATTTAGTGTGACTATTCCTTTGTCTGTAACCTGCTAAGTCGATTCATCTAGGCAAAAAATAATGTTTATTAAAATGTATGTAAAAAATACAACCTAAATAGTGCATTAAAACAAATCAGTAAGATAATGTAAAAGAAAGGGGAAAAACAGCTATATAATGTATCTTTAAACAGGAAATTAACTATAAAATACTGTGAAATTAATCAAAACACCTGTATATACTGTATTTTTCATTAACAGTACAAAGCTGTAAATTTCAGCGACAGTATAATAATGTTAATTTTACAGTAGAATAATGGCAACCCTGCTGCCAGCTCTTTACTGTTATTTTACTGGGAAATTCTTAACAGTGTACATTATATACGTATATACTACCTTATATACAGATATACCTTATATACATATATACTACCTTATATACATATATACTACCTTATATACATATATACTACAGTATATACGTATATACTGTAGTATATACGTATATACTACCTTATATACAGATATACTACATTATATACATATATACTACCTTATATACATATATACTACATTAAATACATATATACTACATTATATACATATATACTACATTAAATACATATATACTACATTATATACATATATACTACATTATATACAGATATACTACATTATATACATATATACTACATTAAATACATATATACTACATTATATACGTATATACTACATTATATACATATATACTCATTAAATACATATATACTACCTTATATACATATATACTACCTTATATACATATATACTACCTTATATACATATATACTACCTTATATACATATATACTACCTTATATACATATATACTACATTAAATACATATATACTACATTATATACATATATACTACATTATATACATATATACTCATTAAATACATATATACTACATTATATACATATATACTCATTAAATACATATATATTACCTTATATACATATATACTACATTAAATACAGATATACTACATTATATACATATATACTCATTAAATACATATATACTACATTAAATACATATATACTACATTATATACATATATACTACAGTATATACGTATATACTATAGTATATACGTATACTGTAGTATATACGTATATACTACATTATATACATATATATTACATTATATACATATATACTACATTATATACATATATACTACATTATATACATATATACTCATTAAATACATATATACTCATTAAATACATATATACTAATTATATACATATATACTACATTATATACATATATACTACATTATATACATATATACTCATTAAATACATATATTCTACATTATATACATATATACTCATTAAATACATATATACTCATTAAATACATATATACTACATTATATACATATATACTCATTAAATACATATATACTCATTAAATACATATATACTAATTATATACATATATACTACATTATATACATATATACTACATTATATACATATATACTCATTAAATACATATATTCTACATTATATACATATATACTCATTAAATACATATATACTCATTAAATACATATATACTACATTATATACATATATACTCATTAAATACATATATTCTACATTATATACATATATACTCATTAACTACATATATACTCATTAAATACATATATACTATATTATATACATATATACTTTCAGATTGTAAAGGGGGAACTGGAGAGTTTCAGAGTGTAAAGGTGGAACTGGAGAGTTTCAGAGTGTAAAGGTGGAACTGGAGAGTTTCAGAGTGTAAAGGAGGAACTGGAGAGTTTCAGATTGTAAAGGGGGAACTGGAGAGTTTCAGAGTGTAAATGTGGAACTGGAGAGTTTCAGAGTGTGAAGGTTGAATTGGAGAGTTTCAGAGTGTTAAGGTGGAACTGGAGAGTTTCAGAGTGTAAAGGAGGAACTGGAGAGTTTCAGAGTGTAAAGGTTGAATTGGAGAGTTTCAGAGTGTTAAGGTGGAACTGGAGAGTTTCAGAGTGTAAAGGTGGAACTGGAGAGTTTCAGAGTGTAAAGGTAGAACTGGAGAGTTTCAGAGTGTAAAGGACGAACTGGAGAGTTTCAGAGTGTAAAGGTGGAACTTGAGAGTTTCAGAGTGTAAAAGTGGAACTGGAGAGTTTCAGAGTGTAAAGGTAGAACTGGAGAGTTTCAGCGTGTAAAGGTGGAACTGGAGAGTTTCAGAGTGTAAAGGAGGAACTGGATAGTTTCAGAGTGTAAAGGTGGAACTGGAGAGTTTCAGAGTGTAAAGGAGGAACTGGAGAGTTTCAGAGTGTAAAGGTGGAACTGGAGAGTTTCAGAGTGTAAAGGAGGAACTGGAGAGTGTAAAGGTGGAACTGGAGAGTTTCAGAGTGTAAAGGAGGAACTGGAGAGTGTAAAGGTGGAACTGGAGAGTTTCAGATTGTAAAGGGGGAACTGGAGAGTTTCAGAGTGTAAAGGAGGAACTGGAGAGTTTCAGATTGTAAAGGGGGAACTGGAGAGTTTCAGAGTGTAAAGGAGGAACTGGAGAGTTTCAGAGTGTAAAGGGGGAACTGGAGAGTTTCAGAGTGTAAAGGAGGAACTGGAGAGTTTCAGAGTGTAAAGGTGGAACTGGAGAGTTTCAGAGTGTAAAGGAGGAACTGGAGAGTTTCAGCGTGTAAAGGTGGAACTGGAGAGTTTCAGAGTGTAAAGGTGGAACTGGAGAGTTTCAGCGTGTAAAGGTGGAACTGGAGAGTTTCAGAGTGTAAAGGTGGAACTGGAGAGTTTCAGAGTGTAAAGGTGGAACTGGAGAGTTTCAGAGTGTAAAGGTGGAACTGGAGAGTTTCAGAGTGTAAAGGTGGAACTGGAGAGTTTCAGAGTGTAAAGGAGGAACTGGAGAGTTTCAGAGTGTAAAGGTGGAACTGGAGAGTTTCAGAGTGTAAAGGAGGAACTGGAGAGTTTCAGAGTGTAAAGGAGGAACTGGAGAGTTTCAGAGTGTAAAGGTGGAACTGGAGAGTTTCAGAGTGTAAAGGAGGAACTGGAGAGTTTCAGAGTGTAAAGGTGGAACTGGAGAGTTTCAGAGTGTAAAGGCGGAACTGGAGAGTTTCAAAGTGTAAAGGCGGAACTGGAGAGTTTCAGCGTGTAAAGGCGGAACTGGAGAGTTTCAGAGTGTAAAGGCGGAACTGGAGAGTTTCAGAGTGTAAAGGCGGAACTGGAGAGTTTCAGAGTGTAAAGGCGGAACTGGAGAGTTTCAGAGTGTTAAGGCGGAACTGGAGAGTTTCAGAGTGTAAAGGAGGAACTGGAGAGTTTCAGAGTGTAAAGGTTGAATTGGACAGTTTCAGAGTGTTAAGGTGGAACTGGAGAGTTTCAGAGTGTAAAGGTGGAACTGGAGAGTTTCAGAGTGTAAAGGTAGAACTGGAGAGTTTCAGAGTGTAAAGGACGAACTGGAGAGTTTCAGAGTGTAAAGGTGGAACTTGAGAGTTTCAGAGTGTAAAAGTGGAACTGGAGAGTTTCAGAGTGTAAAGGTAGAACTGGAGAGTTTCAGCGTGTAAAGGTGGAACTGGAGAGTTTCAGAGTGTAAAGGAGGAACTGGATAGTTTCAGAGTGTAAAGGTGGAACTGGAGAGTTTCAGAGTGTAAAGGAGGAACTGGAGAGTTTCAGAGTGTAAAGGTGGAACTGGAGAGTTTCAGAGTGTAAAGGAGGAACTGGAGAGTGTAAAGGTGGAACTGGAGAGTTTCAGATTGTAAAGGGGGAACTGGAGAGTTTCAGAGTGTAAAGGAGGAACTGGAGAGTTTCAGATTGTAAAGGGGGAACTGGAGAGTTTCAGAGTGTAAAGGAGGAACTGGAGAGTTTCAGCGTGTAAAGGTGGAACTGGAGAGTTTCAGAGTGTAAAGGTGGAACTGGAGAGTTTCAGCGTGTAAAGGTGGAACTGGAGAGTTTCAGAGTGTAAAGGTGGAACTGGAGAGTTCCAGAGTGTAAAGGTGGAACTGGAGAGTTTCAGAGTGTAAAGGAGGAACTGGAGAGTTTCAGAGTGTAAAGGTTGAATTGGACAGTTTCAGAGTGTTAAGGTGGAACTGGAGAGTTTCAGAGTGTAAAGGTGGAACTGGAGAGTTTCAGAGTGTAAAGGTAGAACTGGAGAGTTTCAGAGTGTAAAGGACGAACTGGAGAGTTTCAGAGTGTAAAGGTGGAACTTGAGAGTTTCAGAGTGTAAAAGTGGAACTGGAGAGTTTCAGAGTGTAAAGGTAGAACTGGAGAGTTTCAGCGTGTAAAGGTGGAACTGGAGAGTTTCAGAGTGTAAAGGAGGAACTGGATAGTTTCAGAGTGTAAAGGTGGAACTGGAGAGTTTCAGAGTGTAAAGGAGGAACTGGAGAGTTTCAGAGTGTAAAGGTGGAACTGGAGAGTTTCAGAGTGTAAAGGAGGAACTGGAGAGTGTAAAGGTGGAACTGGAGAGTTTCAGAGTGTAAAGGAGGAACTGGAGAGTGTAAAGGTGGAACTGGAGAGTTTCAGATTGTAAAGGGGGAACTGGAGAGTTTCAGAGTGTAAAGGAGGAACTGGAGAGTTTCAGATTGTAAAGGGGGAACTGGAGAGTTTCAGAGTGTAAAGGAGGAACTGGAGAGTTTCAGAGTGTAAAGGGGGAACTGGAGAGTTTCAGAGTGTAAAGGAGGAACTGGAGAGTTTCAGAGTGTAAAGGTGGAACTGGAGAGTTTCAGAGTGTAAAGGAGGAACTGGAGAGTTTCAGCGTGTAAAGGTGGAACTGGAGAGTTTCAGAGTGTAAAGGTGGAACTGGAGAGTTTCAGCGTGTAAAGGTGGAACTGGAGAGTTTCAGAGTGTAAAGGTGGAACTGGAGAGTTTCAGAGTGTAAAGGTGGAACTGGAGAGTTTCAGAGTGTAAAGGTGGAACTGGAGAGTTTCAGAGTGTAAAGGAGGAACTGGAGAGTTTCAGAGTGTAAAGGTGGAACTGGAGAGTTTCAGAGTGTAAAGGAGGAACTGGAGAGTTTCAGAGTGTAAAGGAGGAACTGGAGAGTTTCAGAGTGTAAAGGTGGAACTGGAGAGTTTCAGAGTGTAAAGGAGGAACTGGAGAGTTTCAGAGTGTAAAGGTGGAACTGGAGAGTTTCAGAGTGTAAAGGCGGAACTGGAGAGTTTCAAAGTGTAAAGGCGGAACTGGAGAGTTTCAGCGTGTAAAGGCGGAACTGGAGAGTTTCAGAGTGTAAAGGCGGAACTGGAGAGTTTCAGAGTGTAAAGGCGGAACTGGAGAGTTTCAGAGTGTAAAGGCGGAACTGGAGAGTTTCAGAGTGTTAAGGCGGAACTGGAGAGTTTCAGAGTGTAAAGGAGGAACTGGAGAGTTTCAGAGTGTAAAGGTTGAATTGGACAGTTTCAGAGTGTTAAGGTGGAACTGGAGAGTTTCAGAGTGTAAAGGTGGAACTGGAGAGTTTCAGAGTGTAAAGGTAGAACTGGAGAGTTTCAGAGTGTAAAGGACGAACTGGAGAGTTTCAGAGTGTAAAGGTGGAACTTGAGAGTTTCAGAGTGTAAAAGTGGAACTGGAGAGTTTCAGAGTGTAAAGGTAGAACTGGAGAGTTTCAGCGTGTAAAGGTGGAACTGGAGAGTTTCAGAGTGTAAAGGAGGAACTGGATAGTTTCAGAGTGTAAAGGTGGAACTGGAGAGTTTCAGAGTGTAAAGGAGGAACTGGAGAGTTTCAGAGTGTAAAGGTGGAACTGGAGAGTTTCAGAGTGTAAAGGAGGAACTGGAGAGTGTAAAGGTGGAACTGGAGAGTTTCAGAGTGTAAAGGAGGAACTGGAGAGTTTCAGATTGTAAAGGGGGAACTGGAGAGTTTCAGAGTGTAAAGGAGGAACTGGAGAGTTTCAGCGTGTAAAGGTGGAACTGGAGAGTTTCAGAGTGTAAAGGTGGAACTGGAGAGTTTCAGCGTGTAAAGGTGGAACTGGAGAGTTTCAGAGTGTAAAGGTGGAACTGGAGAGTTTCAGCGTGTAAAGGTGGAACTGGAGAGTTTCAGAGTGTAAAGGTGGAACTGGAGAGTTCCAGAGTGTAAAGGTGGAACTGGAGAGTTTCAGAGTGTAAAGGTGGAACTGGAGAGTTTCAGCGTGTAAAGGTGGAACTGGAGAGTTTCAGAGTGTAAAGGTGGAACTGGAGAGTTTCAGAGTGTAAAGGAGGAACTGGAGAGTTTCAGAGTGT